>NW_028270152.1:91049708-91349708 GCF_037043375.1 Chiloscyllium plagiosum
CGCCGATGGCAGTAGAAGGAGGTCTCGTTTAGTAGTTCTGTTTTAATATCCAATTTCCACGTCCTCCACCACTGGGACTTGTAATTTCTGTCCTCCAATTCCAGATACCCCCATAACTTTTCCTCCTGCTCGGGTGCCGGGGGGTATTTGGATTATACTTGATCTTTCGGCTCCCGAGTCCACCGTAAATGTGATCTCCGATCCTTGGGGCCCTACTTTCAAGTTTACCAGGGGTTCCTGTCGATAGTCCTTTTGCCCCAAGGGTAGGAACCCCCGACCTCCCTAATCTTCCTCCATCAGGGCGTACGACGTCACCTCCTGCTTGTAGCGGGAGCACTCCCGTTTAAAATGTCCCTTTTCATTACAATAGTAACATCTGAGTGTCCTCTTCGTTTCCCTGTCGCGGTCTCGCGTTCCTCCACTCTTCCTTTGTTCCGGCCATGGTTCTCTTTTCCTCTGCTCTTGCCACGACTCTCCCCTTTCCTGTTTCTGCCACGGCTCTCCCTTTTCCTTTCTTCCAGCTGTCATTTGTTGCACCGTTTGCATCATTATCTTTGTCGCCTTCTTTTGCTTCTCATCGTCCCTTCTCACAAACACCTTTTGCGCCTCCCGTAGTAATTCACTTAAACATTTACTATCCCAATCATCCATTTTCTCTAACTTCTTTCGTATGTCCGGCCAGGCTTTTGATACAAACTCTACCCGTATGAGTTGTTGCCCCACGTCCGTCTCAGGGTCCACCCCAGCAAACTGCTGCAAATTCTTCCTAATCCTGTCTAGGAAGTCCGTAGGGGTTTCCTCCGGGTTTTGATGATTACCAAAGGCCTTGGTAAAATTGTGCCCCTTCAGGGCTGCGTGTCTTATTCCTTTTATCCAATATTCCCGCATGTCTCTCATGTTGCGCCGTCCTCCCTCCGTGTTCTTATCCCACTCGGGGTCGGTGAGGGGAAACTTCTGCTCCCCTCCTTCTCCCCCCTCTCTCTCCCAGACCAAGAGCGCAGCTTGTCGTATCATCTGACGCTCCTGGCTCGAGAACAATGTTTTCATGATGGAACACATCTCTTCCCACGTGTAAGTATTCGGACCCAGGAACTGATCCAATTGTTCAGCAAGTCCCATGGGGTCCTCTAGTAGACCCTTCATCTCCCTCCTGAAATTCCGTACTTCAGTACTCGTCAAGGGAACGTTCACATATCCCGTCCTTCCTTCCTCGCCTCCCATGGGCACTTCCCGGAGTGTATTCATTCTTGCAATCGGGACAGAGTTCCGTCTGTGACTCTTTTCAGCTTGAGATCTAGTCTGTACTCCTGAGGCACCTGGTGGTTCCTCCCCATTTTCTTCCCCTTCCCCTGAATCGTCGTCACCCGAAGGAACATTCTGTGGGGCAGACGGGGTCACGTAGGGCGGCGGTAAATGATCTAAAGGGTCCCATTCTTTCTGCCCTTTCGAGTCTTTATTAGTTACCTGCATTTGGCAAGATATCGTAACCGGCAGCCAACAAAGGGCATAATCACTTTCTTCCAGATTATCATCAGGTTTTGAATTGACATATAAAATGAGGGCTTGCCGGACCCAGTCTTCGTCAGTACCGAATCTAGGCCACCACACTGAGTCGCCCTGAATAGGTTTCTGGGACCACTTTTGACAGTATTTTACCATCTTCCTTTTAGATTTTCCCTTTCTTCCACCCTGATCCCAATTATTTAGCATTTTCCCTAACGGACTATCGTCAGGTACCCCGGGGTATGTGTCATTGTCCCTGTTTAAGCCTACCTTTCCCTTAATCACCTTAGATCCCTTATTTCCCATTTCCGAGGACTTCGTATTTTTCCCGTGATAATCTATCACAATGTAGCCAATTCCCGGACCTTCAGTCCCGTGATCGCCCAGGTTCCTTTGCAGGCACCCCCGGTCTTTGGATTCCTGTGTCCTACGTCTCTGTGACACAAATCACAGGCACCCCGTAGGTACACGTTCCTCCTCAAACACGGTCTCTGCAAAATCCCTCACAGGCGAGCCCCGGTCTCTAGATTCCTGAGTCCCACGTCTCTATAGAAAAAAATCCACAGGCACCCCGTAGGTACCCAGTCCTCGGGAAACACGGTCCCCGCAAGTTTTTTCTTACCTGGGTTCGGTGCATCGAAATTACTCGATCGTTAACCGTCCCCACTGCCTCGGATACACCCCTCCTTTGTTTTCCTGAGCCTCCCGGATATCACTCGCTCAAACCGCGCGGGGCGACAAGCAAGGAATCAGGGACTGCTGAACTCAGCAGGGTGTACCTTCTCCGATATCCTTCCTCAACTCCCCTTGCGGCCGGAGTGTTGATCCCGGATGACGAGCCCCCAAGTTGTTAGAAACGAAAATCGCTTCTCAATAATCGCTCTAGACAAATTCAGGAAAACAAAGTTTTATTCACAAGTCAAGTCTGCAGAGTCGGGCACCCTTAAAGAAAAGGCGCGCTGAGGCTTACAAAGTCTCCATTATATATAGCACAAGTCCCTCCTCTCCTTGGCTCCAACAAGCCATGAGGTTCACATTCTTAAAAACATCATTATTTTTATCACAAAGTCTGCAACAAAAGGCTCCAGAGTCTCCAAAGTTTGTTGTTTTTCTCACCCTGTAGTCTTATCAGTCAAAGGCTTTAATCTGAAACAGATGTCTCAAGTCGTTCTCCCATCCTGGAGTCTTATCAGTCAAGGACTTATCCTTCCCTGCTGTGTGAATGGCTTCATCAATCAAGAGCCTGCTTGTTTTTACTATCGCTCACAAATTGTCAGCATTCTGCACAATTTAAACTATTCTACTTTTGAGTATATAAAATGGTTGTTAGAAAAGAAACAAAAGTTTTGTCTTTTATTATAGATCAGTCTGTGGTCCAGGCACATCTTAAAGTTTAAACCGAAATTACCTCTCACACTATCCAACATGGAGCACAGGGCAGGACACTGGGAAGTCAAAGAAAATGCAAGCAATGCTTTTGACCATTGTTTCTAAGCTTCTTAGTGTTGGAAGCTGATGCTCTTGGGTGAGCAACATTCAAGGGCAGGATTAGATATAGCACAGTTATTCACATTAAAACTGGACAATTAAAACTGGATGGCGGGGAAGCAGTTTAAACACCAAGAAATGGGAGGGATTTGGGAAATAGACAGAGGGAGAGAGACTCTGAGTCAGTGTTATGGAAGGATGTGTTTGCAGGTTTCAGAATGCTGAAATGAAGATATTTCGATCATATCTAGCAACATAAGTTAGTATGTCCGGGAATAATGAATTAATACGATATTGACGCAAGGTCAGATAGAGTCAGAGTCTCGGAGATGTACAGCACAGAATAAGACGCTTCAGACTTACTCGTCCATGCTGATGGGATATCTCAAATTAAACTAATCACATTTGCCAGCATTTGGCCAATATCGATGTAAACCCTTCCTCTTAATGTACCCATCCAAATTCCATTTAGAAATTGTAATTGTAAAAGCCCCCACCACCTCCTCTGGCAGCTCATTCCACAAATGTACCACCCTCTGTGGGAAAAAGTTGCTCCTTAGGTCATTTTAAAATCTTTTCCCTCTCATAGGATATCCATGCCCTCTCGCTTTGGGGAGAATGACCTTGGCTATACACCCTATACAGGCTCCTCACTCTACAGGAATAAAGAACCCAACCTACTCGCACGCTCCCTATAGCTCCAATCCTGGCAACCTCCTTGTAAATCCTAACTGACTCCCTTCAAGTTTCACAATATATTTCCAAAAGGAAGGAGACAAGAATTGAATGCTGTACTCCAAAAGCGGCTAAAGTAATGTGCTGTACAGCAGCAACATGACCACCCAATTCATATAGTCAAACCCCTGGCCAATAAAGGCAAGTATACCAAATGCCGTCTTCACAATCCTATCTACCTGTGACTCTACTTTCAAGAAACTATGAAGCTGCATTCCAAGGTCTCTTTGTTCAGCAACTCTCCCCAAGACCTTACCATTAAGTGTATATGTCCTGACCTGATTCGCATTTCCAAAATGCAGCACCTCCCATTTATCTAGATCAAAACCATCTGCCAATTCTCCGCCCATCTGCCCATCTGATCAAGATCCCATTGTACTCTGAGATAAACCATCTTTGCTGTCCAACTACACCATCAATTTTAGTTTCATCTGCAAACTTAGCAACTATTTCTGCAATGTTCACATACAAATGATTTATGTGAATAGTGAAAAGCAGTGGAGCCAGCACTAACCCTTGTAGCACACCAATGGTAACAACCCTCCCCTGTTTGAAAATCAGTCCTTCACCACCACCCTCTGTCTCCTGCCTTCGGGCTACTTCTGATTCCACATGGCTAGTTCTCCCTGTGTTCCATATGAACTAAACTTGTTTACCAATCTACCATGCAGAACGTTGCGAAATGCCTTACTGAAGTCCATACCAACAATATACACCTCTGCCTCAATGAATCCTCTTAGTCACTTCTTCAAAAATACTCAATCAATTTAGTGAGACACAACTTTCCATGCTTCGAGCCATGTTGCCTATCACTTATCAGTCCTTGCTTTTCAAAATCCATGCAAACCTTGTGCCTCATAATCCTTACCAACAGCTTGCCTTCCACTGAAGTCAGGCTCACTAGCTTTTCCTTACCATCCTTCTTAAATGTTGTCAGCAATCACACCAAGTTCGCAAGCCTCCTATTTTCTAGTACCTCATTTGTAACAATTGACGATACAAATATCTCAGCAATGGGCCCAGCAATCACTTCACTCGCTTCCCACAGTGTTCCAGGGTACATCTGATCAGGTCCTGGAGATTTTCCCACCTTTACTGGCTTTACGAACTCCAGCATCTCCTTCTCTGTAATGCAGGCACTTTTCAAGATGTCACGGTTTATTTCCAAAGTTCTTTAGCTTCCATATCCTTCTGCACAGTCAATACTGACTTACGATGCTTGTTTAGTCTCTCCTCCATCTCCTGCGGTTTTGCACATCGGCAACCTTGCTGATCTTTAAGTGGCCCAAAACTCTCCTGAGTTATTCTTTTGTCCTTAATGTATGTGTAGAGTCCCTTTGGATTCTCCTTAACCCTATTTGCCAGAACTATCTCATGTCCCCTTTCTGGCCTCTGGATTTCCCTCTTATGTATACTCCTACTGGCTTTAGACCCTTCTCGACAGTCACTTTAAATCTGGAATTGATAGCCAAATGACGATGATTAATCCATTATCGATTTCTGGAAATCCCACCAGGTTTACTGATGGCCTTGAAGGAAGCAAACTGCCTCCTTACCAGGCCTGGGTTACATGTGACTCCAGACCGATAACAATGTGTTTGACTCGTAACTGCCCTCTGGACAATTAGTGATGGGTAATGAATGCAGGCCCAACCAGTGATACCCTCAACCCGTGAATGAGTACTGAAAAAAACCTTGACTCCTGCTCTCTCTACCTGACATATGCTTCCCTCTTATCCGTGACCAGGCACTCAATTTCTCCAGTCCTCCAGCATTCCTTACACCTATCAGCCTTACCCTTCACCCTAATAGGGACAGACAGTCTTGTGATTTTGACATCTCATTTTTGAAGGCTTCCCTCTTCTCAGCTGGCCCCGTAACTGCGAATAACTGTTCCAATCCAGTTTGGAAGTTCTTGCTAATATCATCAAAATTGGCCTTCCTCCAATTTAGAGCGTTAACTTTTAGACCCAGTTCGTCCTTTTCCATCTCTATTTTAAAACTAATAGAATTATGATTATGTGTCTCAAAGTGCTTCCCCACTGATACCTCCGTCTCTAGCCCTGCCATATTTCCCAAGGGGAAGGTGACGTTGAGCTCCTTATCTGTGATGTAGAGCATTGGTCAAGCAGCTTTAGCGTTGTAACCAGGATTAGGCTCAACAGTGTCTTCGTCTCATTGGACTGAATCGAACCATAATTTATCTCAGCGCCATTTTCATTGAGTGTGACAGAGGTATTGTCTGCACAAGGTTGAGCTAGTTTCCTGGTGCTACCTTATCGAACTCACGTCATTGACTACCTACCCCACCCCATGGGGTCCCTCTCATTCAAAGCCAGCCTATTCTCCCAACCATCACGGCTGGAGGTATTCAGCATCGCACTGATGCCCCGGATATTATGTTATCCCTGGCACTGGTGCCATCTTTAAAAGGCCAGTTGGCGCACAGTTGCGCTTTTTTGATTTCGGAGCTGATTTCTACAGTTTACACCGAGCATGGCAGATAAGGGGCAATTACATCACGGTTTGTTGTCATGGGCACGGAGGTCCTGGTGGATGGGCAATTATAGAGGGGGACCATTCTCTTCCCAGAAGGGGTCATAATATCAGACCCACCTGGCATGGTCTGAGCTCACCACCCAGCTCAGTGCTGTATCTGCGGTCTGAAGAAATGTCCAGCAATACAGCACAAGCATTAATAACCTTCCCCTCTCTGTCAGCATAAGGGTCACCGTATTCTCTCTGCTCCCTCACACCCACTCTATATCTGCTATAGCACCGACCCCCGAACAAGGTCCATGCTCCACCGCTCTCACTGCTGCTTGCAGCACCTTCCCACTCTCTCTCTCTCTCTCTCTCTCACTCCCCATTATCCCCGCCCTCCCCCCCCACAAACTAATAACACTACATGGATACGCCACTGTGGACTGACTCCCTCCAGAGACCTCACCATATCTCCCCCCATCTACACCAACACGAAAAGCCGGGCCACCCACTCCCACCCTCACTCCTTCCCTCCCTTTCTCCCATTCCAGGAGAAACAGACTGGAATAGGACAGAAATGACCAAACCGTGTGGTGGAATGCCCGTAATCCGTCCCTCACACCCATGCCCTGCCATGTGGGGAGGACCCTGGTACGAGCCGGAGAGAACTGGGACGCCTCCTGTGGAGATTCTGAACTATCCACGTCCGAATGATCGAGTAACGAGCAATGTTCAGTGTAGGGCAGTTCTCACTTTAAACCCACTGGCACCTCCGTTTCCCCCCAGCACAACTTAGAAGCCGTGGCCCTAATGCCAACTTCCTTTTGTGTTGAGCTGGTACAAATGGAATCCTCACAGTCTTGGTGGGCAGGACGGTGGGCTCACATCACATCGTCTCTATCACATCCCAGCAACGGAGCACGGAGGCTCCCTCCTTTACCTCCTCCTGTAAACAGCTCAGATGCTGAAACTAATCTGTGAGATTTACTTCTATCCCCACTTGTCCTGACATCTTCAATAATCTGTTCTCATATACACCCTGGGCCCTCTGTTCCTGCACCTCCTTTATAACGGTACAAACTATTTTATATTGTCTTTCAATGTCCTTCCTACCAATGAGCATCACCTCATACTGCGCTGCATTGATCCTCATCTGCCATACACCTGAACACCACATCAACATAAAACTTTCCTGATGGAGTTCCACACCGTCCTCAACAAACTTTACAATTCTTTCAGGTTTGGTATCTGTAAATATTGAAATTGTCATACAGTCACACTCCACCCAAAAATATGACACACACCAGGCAGAGCGAGTGAAACATTGACACACTCTACATGTCTGTATTACTGTCAATGCATAGTGAGTGCCTCTATGTGTCTGCATTCTTGTGTGTATATGTGTGGGGCGGGCATGGCACTCTCTGCGCCGTTTAAAGTGATGTAATATCCCCCGATATGGGTTCTGAGTAAGGATCACTCGATCCAAAACGTCAACTTTCATTTTTGTCCAAAGCTGCTTCAAGAGCTGGGGAGATTTCAGTTGTTGTCAATCTCTGTTGTACCCCCACCCCGATCCCCCACCCCACTGTAATCATGATGCTGAAGTGTGTACACGATCAGGGATTCAGTCGGGGAGGGAGAGAGGGAGGGCAGCAGCTCACAGCACAATCCAACCTGAATTTTGATTGCACCGAGCACACACACACGTGCATACACGCGCGGGTGAACATACACGCACGCACATGCACATGCACACACTAGGTTGGTTTGGAGAGGATTGTCATTGTACTTAGGCCCTCAGAGTGGAGCATGTTCATGTGGAGAAATGTCTGCGCTCCTTCTGCAATGTGGAAATGGTTTGTCACTGGGTAGTATTTCGAACACAGTATAAACATTAAAGTATATTTCCATTGCCATTATATCCAAGCAATTCCTAGTGAGCCACTTCCAAGGCGATGAGATTAATGTTAGTGCACTTTCAGTAACTTGGAATTTTTAATGTTTTACTCTTACAAGTAACCTTAACATGTGAGAAAGGATTGAAAAGACCTAGACCAGACCAGAAGAGTGTGGGATTGTATCACTTTAAAGAAAAGAGGGAAAGGGAGAGGAAGGGAAATTGGTTTTGACCCAGTTTGAGTGATTCACGCCAAAAACAAGAAGAACTCCCATTGCACAGAGATGCAGAGATAGAGATCCACACACTAATGCAGGAACATATGTAACAAGCACAGAGAGAGAGACATGCACACAGAGGTTAACAGAGACACATATAGACACACAGGAATAGACAAACACGAACATAAATATGCAGATACATACTTGAACATACAAACACACATAGACTCATCGAATTATACAGGGTATTTGCAAACAGGCCTATCGGCCCATACAGTCCATGCTGACCATAATCCCAAACTAAACCAGTCCCACCTGCCTGCGCTTGGCCCAGATTTGTCCAAATGTTTTCTTATTCTTGTACTTAATGCTTAATTCTTGTACTTAACCAAATGCGTTTTAAATGCTATAAATTTACCCACAATCTATCACTTTCTCAGGAAGTTCATTCCCTTCACGAACCACATGCTGTGTAAAAAAATGAATCTCCTCACAGGTCCTGATCAGTTGGACCCAAGAAATTTGTAGGAAGCTAAAGAAGTGATTGTTGGGTCCCTTGCTGAGATGTTGTTTTCATTAATAGCCACAGGTGAAATGCTGGAAGACATGAGTTTGACTAAAGTTTTGCTATTAAACAAAATGGAAAGAAAAATCCAAGATTTGGGAGCCTGACATCAGTGGTGGGCACAGTGTTGGAGGGAATCATGAGCTACCTGATTTACATGCATTTGGAAAGGCAAGGACTGCTGAGGGATATGCACAAGTGAGGACTGCAGATGCAGGAGATCAGAGTCGAGATGAGAGTGGTACTGGAAAAGCACAGCAGGTCAGGCAGCATCTGACCAACAGGAAAATCGACGATATAGACAAAAGCCCTTTATCTGGATAGTGAAATGGGGTTGTGTGTGGATAATCATGTCTCACTAATTCGATTTTGTTTTTGTTGAAAAGTAACGGACAGGATTAATGACGGCAGAACACTGGATGTGATCTATATGGACTTCAGTTCGTCATTCGACATCGCTTCCCATGGAGACTGGTTAGCAAGATTAGATCACATGGAATACAGGCAGAATTACCCAGTTGGATACAGAACTGTCCCAAAGGTAGAGGACAGAGGGAGGTGTTCGAGGGTTGTTTTGCAGACTGGAGGCCTGTGACCAGGAGTATCTCAAGGATTAGTGCTGGGTCCGCTACTTTTCATCATTTATATAAATGATTTCGATATGAACATAGGAGACTTAGTAAGTTTGCAGATGACATTAAAATTGGAGGTATAGTGGCCAGCAAAGAAGGTTACTTCAGATTACGACGGGATCTTAATCAGATGGGCCAATGGACCGAGGAGTGGTAGACAGAGTTTAATTTAGACAAATGTAAGATGCTGCATATTGGAAAGGCATATCACGGCAAGACTTATACACTTACTGGTAAAGTCCCGGGGAGTGTTGCTGAACAAAATGACCTCAGAACAAGTTTATAGTTCCTTGAAAGTGGATTAGCAGGTAGATAGGACAGTGAAGAAAGTATTTGATATGTTATTGGTCAAGTGCATTGTGTATATGCGTTAGAAGACTGGATTGCGACTGTATAGGACATTTGGTCGGCCACTTTTGGAATACTGAATGCAATTCTGATCGCCCTGCTCTGTAGGAAGGATGTTGTCAAACTTGAAAGGGTTCAAGAAGGGCTTACACTGAGGTTGCCATGGTTGGAGTGTTTGAGTTACAGGGAGAGGCTGAATACGCTGACCCTGTTTTCTCTGGAGAATCAGAGGATGAGGGTTGATGTTAGATGTTAGTAAAATCATGGGTGCAACGGATAGCGTGAATAGTCAAGTTCTTTTCCCTAGGGTAGTGGAGTCAAAAACTAGATGGCAATGGTTTAAGGTGGGATGGGAAAGACAAAAACGAGCTCTAATGGGCAACATCTTCATGTAGAGGATGGTCCATGTGTAATGAGCTGCCAGAGGAAGGTATTGAGGCTGGCACAATTACAACATTTAACAGACATCTGGATGGACAGATGAATGGGAAAGGTTTAGATGGAAATTGACTAAATGCCAGAAAATGAGAGGAGAATAATTTTTGCTATCTGGTTAGCATGGACAAGATGGACCAAAGGGTCTGTTTCCATGCTATACAACTCTATGACGCAATGTCCTTTTGAGAATCTTCCTCCTCTTATCTTAAAACAATCCCCTACTCGAGGGAAAACCTCTACAAGGCTACCTCTCTGCCCCCTACGCCCAGTAGAAAATGTCCGAAAATGTTGAGCCTGTCCTTATAATTCAAACACTTCATTCCCAGCAGCATCCTGATAAATCTCTTCTGAACCCTCCCGAACTAGATAATAGTCTCGATATAACAGGGCGACCAGAACTGCACACAGTCCTCCAGGACATGCCTTACGAATGTCCTGTGCAACCTGAACATACCGTCCCAACTCCTGTACTCAAAGGACTGTCCACTGCTATTTGTCATTTATATAAATGATTTGGATGCGAACATAGGAGATATAGCTATTAAATTTGCAGATGATACCAAAATTGGAGGTGCAGTGAATAGATAAGAACGCTGCCACAGAGTAAAATGGAATCTTGTTCAGCTGGGCCAGTGGACTGAGGAGTGGCAGTAGAAGATATATTTAGATAAATGCGAAGTGCTACATTTTGGAAAAGGAAATCAGAGCAGGACGTATACACTTAATGATAAAGTCCTGGAGAGTGTTGCTGAACAAAGAGATCTTGGAGTACACATTCATATTTCCTTGAAAGTAGAGTTGCAGGTAGATAGGATAGTGAAGCAGGTCTTTAATATGCTTTCCTTTATTGTTCAAACCACTGAGTACGAGAGTTGGGAGGTCATGTTGCGGCTGGAATGGACATTGATTAGGCCACTTTTGCAATATTGTGTACAATCCTGGTCTCATTCCTATCGGAAAGATGTTGTGAAACTTAGAAGGGTTCAGAAAAGATTTACAAAGATGTTGCCAGGGCTGGAAGATTCGAGCTGTAGGGAGAGCCGGAATAGGCTGGGGCTGTTTTCTCTGAATCATTCGGGGCTGAAAGGTGAATTACAGAGGTTTATAAAATCATGAGAGGCATGCATAGGGTAAATAGACAATGTCTTTTCCCCGGGGTGGGCGAGTCCACAACTCGAGGGCATAGGTTTAAAATGAGAATGGAAAGATTTAAAAGGGACCTCAGGGGCAATTTTTATGCATAGACGGTGGTATGTGTATGGAATGAGTTGCCAGATGCTGGTCAAATTAAAGTATTTAAAAGACATCTGGATGAGTACATAAATAGGAAGGGTTCAGAGGGATATGGGCAAGTGTTGGCAAAATTGACAAGATTAGGTTAGGATATCTGGTCGGCATGGACAATTTGTACCAGAGGGTCCGTTTCCTTGCGGTACATCTCTATGACTCTATATCTATATAATGAAGAACATCAAGTGAAACACCTTTATAACTGCCCTGTCTACGTATGAAGCAAACTTCAAAGAATTATGCCCGAACCCCTAGGTTACTCTGTTCTGCACACTACCAATGGCTCAACATTTAATTGTATACGTGTTTTTTTAGTTTATTTTACCAAAGTACATTTATCAACATTAAACTCCATCTGCAATTCTTTAGCCCAGTGAGTGATAATACTGGAAGAACGGCTGGAAAGTAATCAGTTGCCTTGTATCATTTAATGGTTTTTGGAAGAGAGCAGTCACACGTTAGAGGTGGGAAACAGTGATCGGCGTTTCAGGCCAGAAAGTATGCTCTGTCTTTGTCTCTGATATTCAGTATTGATATCTATTCGAGTTACTTCACAGTGCAGAGTATGTCTGCAGGATTTCATTCCCTCATATTGCAGCCTACAGATAATAACCATTTAAACTGGAAATAATAGCCAAGTATTTAAAGATGTTCATAGTTTATCTCGAAGGCAGAGCACATAAACTCGACATCCTACAGTTGAGGCAAGTGCCTTGCATTTTTTAACAACGGAATTATTTTAACTGGGTAATTCAGTAAAGTGAACCAGATTTCAATGAATCCATACCGATCTGAAAGCTGGCATTTAAAGTTAAAAATTTGGGCATGGTTTAGATCTTGTGTAGTCGGCAGTATCCCTGCCTCTGAGGCAGAGCTTTGTATTCTATTCCAATTCCTGAACTTGTCTGGTAGTGTCCCTAGCTCTAGACCAGATTGTCTGGATTCAGGTGCAGCATGAGAGGAAAGGCTGATGAACAAACACACAGAAGAATAATGTTGCAAATTATGGGGCTATTGTGAAGTGGTGGTACTGTCCTTACCTCTGGCCCTCAAAGTTCTAATCCTACTAGGGGTGCTTTATAATATGCCTGAACGCGTTGACTAAAATGATTTTAAAATTGTGGTTTGATCGAGATGGAAGAGGTGTCAGTATTGAATTTCAGAACTTAAGCCCCGGATGAATGAAAGCACAGATCCTGGGTGGGAGGCACATTTGCACCTTCTCGAGGTTTATAAATTCATGAAGTGCATGGATAGGCGATGAGTAGTGAAGATCTTTTCCCCATGCTTGGAAATCCAACATTAGAAGGCATAGATTTAATGTGAGAGGGGAAAGATTTTAAAGTGACCTCGGGACAACTTTTTCATTCAGAAAGTGGAGCGTGTACATAATGAACTGCCAGAAGAAGTGGTGGAGGTTGGTATAATTACAACAGTTAAAAGGCACCCAGATTGATATATTAATAGGAAGGATTTAGAATGTTGGCAAATAGATTAGATTCCCTACAGTGTAGCACAAGTCCACAGCAACCCTCTGAAGAGTTCCCCACCCAGAAGCATCTCACAATATTTATCCCTGACTAATGCACCTGATATTATGTGCTTTTTAGCATGGCCAATTCACATAACCTGCACAACTTTGGACTGTGGGAGGAAACCCACGCAGACAAAGCGAGAATGTGCAAATTCCACAAAGTCAGTGACCTGAGCCAGCAATCAAACACAGGTCCCTGGTACTGTGAGGCAGAAGTGCTAACCACTGAGCCACTGTATCAACCCAAGTAGGGCACGATTAATTTCAGAAATCAGGTTGGCATGGACGAGTTGGTCAAAAGTGTTTGCTTCCGTGCTGTACAACTCTTAAGGTTCATCAAGCCATTTGATCTAGTTCCCTGTGTAATCTTCATTGTCACTATATCGCCAAACTTGGTTTTATCCACAATCTTTCTAACCACGCCTTCAGTAATTCTCATCTGAATCATTTGTATAAATGTCAAACAAAAATGGATTGAGCACAAGTCCCTGTGGAACACCAGTGTGCACAGTGTCACAAAGCTGGTACATTTTCTCTAAAAGCTTCCTTTTCTCAAATATACTGTTTCCGTGATTTTTTTTCCAGAGGAGTCATAAATAGTTCCCGGTTCCAAGATGACTGGTTTGGTACAGAGATTAAACGGTTTTGTGATTAAAGGTATAATGAAAGGGGTCTAGTTTGAATAGATTTAGTTCTGAAGGGTTTCTTTATTCTGTTCTGTGTGTTTCATTATGTAGTTTCGTCAATTTTTTATGTCTATTTTAAAACCTGATAATTTTCACTGTGCACTTTCTGAATCAAATTACAAAGTTATGGTCTGTGCTGCCTGCTCAAGAATATTTTGAGCGGCCTGGTCTAGTCCATAACAACAGGCCTCCAGTCTGAAAAACACGCCTCCTCAATAATGCTTTCTCCTGCGATTAGGTAAACAGACACGTGCACGACCGACACACACATACACACGCACCTAGACACACGCACAGAGACACACACACAGACACACATACACAGATACACACACACAAAGACACGCACACAGAGATACACAGACACATACACACGCTCAGACACACACACACAGACACACATGCATGTGTGTGCCGCACATTCACACATCCTAGCGTCTTTAGGATATAACTTGATAAGTTATGATTAAAGATGTGCTCAAGGCTTGTTGTGAGAGGGTAGTAGAACTGGCTTGAAAAACATGTCAGCCATGATCAATAGTTCAGTAGACTGGATGGGCCAAATGACCTTTTTACTGCTCTAATTTTGTACGCTCTATGGTATGTGCATTCGTCTGTTAGTGTGTATTTGCATGTGCATGTGTGTCTGTGTGTACGAGTTTTTGTGTGTCTTTGTTTTGTGAGGTTGAGTGTGTCTGTGTGTGTATGTCTGTGTGCGTCTTTGAGTGTGTCTATGTGTGCCTGTCTGTGTTTGTATCTGTGTGTGTGTCTGCACATGTTTGTCCTCTTCATTACTTTTAGAAATGGAAATATCAATGTACATTTTTGTAATTTCTATACTGTTTGTCAATCATCTTTCCATCATAGCTTGAGGAACTTTGTTTCGGTCATGAATTTCTTATTTTAACAGATGAAGGAAATCTACATGACTTCTTCCTAGGACGACCCTGACCCATTGTGAGATCTCTATCATAGACCATATCATCAACCTGGTTACACCTATACTTTGCTGTGACCAATGGAGAAGTGGCAGTGGAAATGAAAACAGTTACTCAACAACCCAGGGAACTCTGGACCGGTGAACCTGACATCAATAGTGGGTAAGTTGTTGGAGGGGATTCTGATGGATAGCAAATTGCATGCATGTTAAAAGACAAGGTTTGATTGGGGATAGTCACCATGGCTTTTTGCATGAGAAATCGTGTAACACTAATTTGACTGAGTATGTTAAAGAGGTGACAAAGCAGATTGATGAAGGCAGTGTTGCAGATGCTTTCCATTTGGACTGAAGCAAGTTCTTCGCCAAGATTCTGCATATTTAGTAAGGTTAGGACACATGGGAACCAGCGCACCCAAGCCAATTGAATAAGACAATTAGGTTGAAGGGAGGCGACAGAGGTTGGTAGAGGATTGCTTTTCAGTCTGGAGGCCTGTGAACCATAGTGTGCCACAAGAATCAGTGCTGATCCCACTGCTTTTCGTCATTTATACAAATGATGTGGATGTGACCATAGGTGGTAAGGGTAGCAAGTTTGCAGATTACACCAAATGTTTTGGTGTTGTGGGTAATGAAGAAAATGATCTCAGAGTGCAATGAGACCTCGATCAGATGGGCCAATTGGCTGATGAGTGGCAGATGGAATTTAATTCAGATAAATGTGAAGTGCTGCATTTTGGGAAGCAAATCGGGGTAATGAATTGAAATTCATTGAAGGATGTTGCCGAGCAACGAGAGAGAGAGATGTAGATGCAATGCTCCTTCAAAGTGAATAGGATAGTGAACAAGGTGTTTGGCATGTTTGCCTTCATTGGTCAGAGCATTGAGTTTCGGAGTTGGGAATGTCATGTTACAGCTGTACAGGATGTCAGTGAGGCCACATTTTGGAATAGTGTGTGCAGTTCTAGTCTCCCTGCTGTACGAAGGTTGCTGTGAAGCTTGAAAGGTTTCAGAAAAGATTTAAAAGAATGTTGCCAGGTTTGGAGAGTTTGAGCTATAAGCAGAGGATGAATAGACTAAAGCAGTTTTCCCTGCAGAATTACGGGCTTAGGGCTGACCTTATAGAGGTTTATAAAATCATAAGGGGCATGGATTTTGTAAATAGACAAGGTCTACTTCCCAGAATAGGGGATTCCAAAAATAGAGGGTGTTGGTTTAAGGTGCGAGGGGAAATATTTTACATGGAACTTAGAGGCAATGTTTTCATACAGAGGGAGGTCTGTATATGGAATCATCTGCCAGAGGAAGTGGTGGAGTCTGCCATCTTAATGGGTATCTGAATAAGGAGGTATGGAGGAATATGAGCCAAATGCTGGCAAATCAGATTCGATCAGATTGGGATGTCTGGTAAGCACGGACAAATTTACATGCAATATGACTCTTATAAGAGGGATGAGGAGACATTCTAAACAGGCATTTCAAGTGCGAATTCTCTTCCCCACAAGTTTGAGATGCGTCTTTGATTACATTGATTCAAAGCTGAGTTAGTTAAATATTTGGCAGAGAAGTGAGTCATGGATAACGGGATACAGTCAGGAAAATGGGGCTGTGACCATAACCTGATCAGCCACAATCTTAGTGCTTGTTGCAGAAGGCTCAAAGTGTCTAATGGCCCACTCCTGCTACTCAGTCCCATGTTTCTGTGTTCCATTCTGTCCCTCAAACCTGCTAGACACGAACAGTTAGAGGCTACTTACTGCAATACCCTGGTGCACAGAAACGCAGGAGACCATTCAGCCCCTCAAAACTGTCACACACAATTTGGGCTGGTTTGGAAAATGCAATTGGAAAACCCACGCTGGGTATAAAAGAGGTCGCTCATGTCTCTTTACAGTGCTTCCCCTCTCTGCAACATGTGCTTCATATGTTGGTCATGTTGTAGACCCAATTTCACTGTGAATACAGCCCCAACACCTCAGCCAGAGATGGTCCAGACAATCTGGCAACATTCAATAACAGAGCTTCCAGGAAAATAAAACCCTCTTCTTTCCAATAGTAGAATGTGAGAATGCCACAAATAGGGGTATGTCATTCATCCACACGCCCCTCTCCCCCCGCAAGCATGTCTTCACCCACAATAAGATCATAAGGTCTAATATCCTCTTTCATGTACATGTCTTCACAGCCCTCAACTCTGATTGGTCAAAAAGCACTTCTTACCCCCACATTGTGACCTATTGATATGAGCAAAATACATGAACTAAAGGGCTCAGGGAAGAGTTACCAGCCCTGACATCAAGGCATCATTTAACTAAGAATGGTATCAAGGAGCCTGAGTAGGATTGCACTTAATGAGAATGAGTTATAAACTTCCCTGGTTAGAGTTATTTAAAGCATAAAGCACAATGATTGTGGTTTGTGTACAAAAATCCATGCAGTCCTGGACTTTTCTGCAAAAGATCCTCAAGGTAGCTTCCTCAGCACAAACATCTTCAGCTGTTTCATAACGATTAGAAGTGAGGGTGTTCACTGAAGGTCACACAATATTCAGGAAAAATGTCCTCATTCAGCTCCTGAACTAGTCTGTGTCCATGTGCAGCAAGACCTGGACAACATTCAGGCTTGTGCTCTTGCAAGTATTGGTAACATTCATGTAAAAGTGCTGCTGGACACTGCACATTTCCACAGGTAAAAGGAGGAGATTATTCAGCTCCTCACGCTGGCTTCACAGGAATATGAGGAAGTCATTCAGCTCAATGAAATTATTGGAGAAGTGTAGAGATCGCCCATTTAGTGCATCCAACGAATTAGACAAGAAGGGAAGGAGTCACGTGTTATAGAAGACAGCGGATCTCCTCAGAAATGTTTGAAGGCATTGGCCTAGACTCTATCAACAATTAAGTGTTCTGATACAGTAATATCTCATAAACATGTACTTGGCAAAAAGGAAAGATCAGACATAGATTCTCAGATGCAGTTCTCCAATCTAGGAGGGAAAACAAATCCACTGAAGCTTCCAACTCTGTGGTGATCCCAATAGCTTCTGATGTTACTGAGAAACCAAAACACTTCCCGTAATGTGGCTGCCAGAACTGCACACAGTAATCTATCTATGGCCTAACCAGTGGCATGTTTAACTCATATTATGTTGCCTCGATGAATAAACACTATGCCTCCAGTCCCGTGTGATTTCTTAACTGGCCATTACACTGTCCAGTCACATTCAGGGATGTGTGGAGAAACACTCTCTGACTTCCCTAGTGTTCTGATATTCATTGAATTCTCCCCTGTCTAGTTCCTTCATCCAAAGTGCATCACATCCTATTTATCAGGGTTCCATTCCATCTGCCATTGATCTGACCATCTGACCAGTCCACCTGTATCTTCCCGTAACATAAGGCCTTCCTCCTCACTGCCAACCACCTGGCCAACCTTTATGTCAAACACAAAATTACTTATTACGCTCAGCACCCACCCCCCACCACCCCCTCCACATTCATATTTACATCATTTATAAATACCACAAATAATTAGATTCACTGCACTTCTCACTGTGGTACACCACCAGACACTGGTCTATCGCTACCACCTTCCCAGTGACTTGGGACCACATAGCTGTTTTCTAGTCCCCTAGCACCTCCCTTGTGTGGTCAGATTCGACTAAAACATTTCGGTCAGGACATTTCCTCTCTTGTCTCCAACAGCATCCTGCGATACAACTCATCTGGACTTTACATCATCCAAAACCAATAATCCCAACTTGCATCTTATATCAATTTGCTCGAGAGCTTCCCAGTCCATCTTCTTGAATTCTGTACCTGCATCTTCCTTCCCCAAATAAAAGAGATGTGAAGCTCTCATGTCACAGTCTATCAACGTTCCCCAGTTTCACATACTGATTACCCCATTAGTTTCGAAACGGGTCCTAATTTTTCCCTGGTTATTCTGTTCAGGTTGATGCTTTTGTAGAACATCTTGGATTCCCCCTAACTTTGCCTGCTGCACTTCTCCATGCCCCTGTATGAGTCAGTCTGCTGTGGGTGAATTTTCTAAGTTTCCCTGAGATCACCTCTCTTTCTTTGAAACAGTACAGAACACAGGTATAATCTCATCCACGCTGCATGCAGTCTGTGCAGAACGCCTTTACTTCGATATTCCAATTTCCGTTAACTGAAAGCCAACTTCACATTTACCTTTCCATTTCCCAAAGTCGCCCCTGAAACACGTTGATTCAATTTTATTTACTATTCACTTTCTGAACTCTTAAACATCCACCTGAATATCTAACTATATCACATCCAATAGTTCTCCATTGTCTCCCCCTACAAGAAACATCTTCAAACCATTTTTAAAAAAAAATTGTTAACACTGATTATTCGGGTGAGATCCAAGATGGCCTGCCCTGCTGAGCTCTGCACCAGAACCCAGACAAAGTGATGCATTCACGCTCTCTTTCTTCCCAATTGTGGTAAAATCGGCGGTTTTTGATCCCCAGTATTGCTCTATCCCATTTTAAGTGAGTAACGGAAAACAACTAGCAGGGCACTGCAGCGATGGATACGCCCGCGGCTGTGACGTCAGCATCTGCGAACGCTCCAGGAGACTTATCTGTGGAGTAGAGCCTGGTCTCGGAGTTAAGAGCCTGCGATTCAACAATGGAGGAGACCCGAACTAGGTTGGAACTGATCTCAGCTAAGATGCAGAATCAGGATCAGGAGACTCAGCGTCTCGGGCCGTGCATCGTCGAGGTGGAACAGCGGACCGCGGCTTCAGAAACCACGGCAGAATCCCCAGCGGGTCGTGTCCAAGCCCTGGAATGGTACTTAAGGGCCTTAGTAGAGTCGGTCGACGACCTCGAAAATCGGGGCCTTTAGAAGAATATCAGCCTGGTCGGGCTGCCACAATGAGAAGAAGACGGCCAGCTCTTCAACTTCTTTTCGTTTCTCTCACTTACCGCCGAATGAGAAAGTGGGTTTGGGGATGGTGGGGGTGGTTACATTTTGTTTCACCCGGACTGCCTGAGGTCAAAGTATGGATGGGACGGATTTAATTTTCTTGTTGTAAGATGCGTGCAACTTTGTAAAACATTGTTTTGCCTGGATTTGGTGAGCGGCGTCAGCTCGGAGGAGCCATGGGGGATTAATGGTTAATGTGTACACCCTCTGCAGGAAGGGGGGATCGCTCCACTTATTTACAGCTCCATATCTTCATTGTACCAGGCGCTTTAGAACATCTAGTCAAGAGGAAGAATGAAGCTTACATAAGGTTGAGGAGGCAAGGGTTAGGCAGTGCCCTTGAAGGTTGCAAGGTAACCAGGGTGGAAATTAAGAATGAACTCAGGAGGGATAAAAGTGTGCAGGATAAAGGCTTGGCGGATAGAATTAAGGTAAAACCCAAGATGTTCTACACTTACGTGAGAAACAAGAGGATGGCCAGAGTGAGGGTAGGGCTGATCAGGGATAGTGGAGGGAACTTGCGCCCGGAGTCCGAGAAGGTAACGGAGGTTCTTAATGAATGTTTGCTTCAGTATTCACTAATCAGAGGGACCTTGACATTTCTGAGGACAGCATGAAACAGGCGAATATGCTAGAACAGGAGGATGCGTTGAAAAATTTGAGAAACACACGGATAGATACATTTATTTGGCCAAACAGGATATGCCCGAGGATACTATAGGAAGTGAAAAGAGATTGCTGCTCATTTTGCGATGATCTTTGCATCCTCACTGTCCATTGGAGTCGTGCTGGACGACAGGAGGCTGGCAAAAGTTATTCCCTGGTTCAAGAAAGGGAATAGGGATAATCCTCGGAACTATTGGCTAACCAGTCTTACACCAGTGACGGGCAAAGTATTGGAGAGGATTTGAGAGACAGGATTTATGAATACTTGGAAAATTATAAATGATTAGAGACAGTCTGCATGGCTTTGTGAGGAGCAGGTCATGCCTCATAGATCTTACTGAATTCCTTAAGGATGTGACAAATCACGTTGATGAATTAGAGCAGTGGCTGTGGTATATATGGATTACAACAAGGCGTTTGCTAAAGTTCTCCATGGTAAGCTTATTCACAAAATAAGGAGGCATGGCTTCCAGGGAAATCAGGTTGTCTGGATGCAGAATTGGCTGGCCCACAGAAGACAGAAGGTGGTGGTAGGTGGAACAGAGGCAGCTTGGTGACTAGCTTGGTGATGTGTTCTGGGACCTCTGCTCTTTGTGATTTTTTTTATAAGGGAGCTGGATAACGAATTGGAAAGGTGGGTTTATAGGTTTGCCGATGTCACGAACTTTGGTGGAGTTGGTGGCTAGTATGGAGGGCTGTTGTAGGTAGCAATATGACATTGACAGAACTGAGCTGATGAGTGACAGATCGAGATAAATCTGGAACAGCGGGATCTTGGGTCTATGTCTATTGATCCTCAAAGTTGCCATCCAGGTTGGTGCTGTTGTTTAGAAGGCGTATGATGTGTTGGCTTTCACAGCCAGCGAGATCAGTTTCAGAGCTGTGAGGTTTTGCTGCAGCTCTATAATCCCACTGTTTAACCCACTGTGATGAAGTTGAATGCTGTTCTGCATTGAGATTTTGCAAGTACTTGTCATATGACTAGCTAATATTTTCAGAGTTTACTGTACTGAAACTATGTGACATCTGGCTGTGAAACAGATATATTGAGATTTGGTTGCTCTTTTAACAACTATCCGAATTTAACAATCAAGTTTAAATAATGTCCCACTTTCCTAAACCCATTCAATTTTAAATTTATTGTTTTGCCAACATCAAACCAAGGAGATGAGCTGATGTTGAGGGAATAAAGAGGCGCACATTTTGAAAGTTAGACCGAGAGTAAACTGCCATCGTGACAGTCTGCTATGAAAAACATTCTCTGTGTAAGATTCATTTTTTGAACGAAATATCCTTGCATTAAAAGACAGAACGTGACCCAGGGAGATATTCAGTTGAAAGAAAGAGTGCATTGGAGACTACAGCCACTGTCTGGTTTATGTAATTTTAATACAGTTTTTCTTTAATTGGAAGAGTATATTGTTAAAGGTGGAGGAAGATAACAAACAGTACAGAGAAAGGAAAACGTAGAGTTGTGAATAACTTGTTGTTCAATGCTCACTTTTAGAATTAAGGAATACATTGATATTATTTCCTGTTAAGTAGTGGAATTTGCGAGCTCTCTGTCACTCGACTTTAACAGATTATGAGCGAGGTGAGCTTTTCTGAGTGTTTGGTTTCATTAGCAGAAGGGTTCATCGCCGTGTCATAACACCACACTTGCAATACCATGTTCTGGTCACCTCATTAAAGGAAAGAGGTGGAAGCTATAGAGAGAATGCAGAGAATTATCTATGGAACAGCAGAAAGATTGACACAAGCCACACAAAGAGAGTGGAATATTGAGAAAGTCACCACGTGAAAAGTAAACACTGGCAGATTCCCGATGTCGATATAAACGTCAGTGTGGCAGTGGGTGTAGTGCGTCTGTATTGATGACTGGATATCTGTGTGTGCATGTGCATCCGTGTATCGATATTTGTCTATGTGTGCTGAAAATGTGTTGCTGGAAAATCGCAGCAGGTCAGGCAGCATCCAAGGAGCAGGAGAATCAATGTTACGGGCATAAGCCCTTCTTCAGGAATTTGTCTATGTGTGCCTGTATTATTATATGTGCTATTCGATCTGTCTCCGTGTGTGTCTGAGCATCTATATTCATCTCTGTGCGTCTCTGCATGTCTGATTTTGTCACTGTGCGTTTCTGCATTCATCGCTGTGTGCATCTGCATGTCTGTATTTGTCTCTGTGCGTATCTGCATGCCTGTATTTATGTATGTGTGCAGCTGCATGTCTGTATTCATCTCTGTGTGTACCAGACTGTCTATATTCACCTCTGTGTGTATCTGCGTGTCTGTATCCATTACTGTGTGTAGCTGTGTGTCTCTATTCGTCTCTGTGTGTATCTGCATATCTCTGTGTGTATCAGCGCGTCTGTTTTTGTCTCTATGTATATCAGTTTATCTGTGTTCAACTCTGTGTGTAAATGTGTAGTTGTATTCGTATCTATTGGTATCTGTGTGACTTTATTCGTCTCTGTGTGTAACTGCGTGTCTATATTTGTCTTTCTGTGTATCTGCGTGTCTATATTTGTCTTTCTGTGTATCTGTGCGTATGTATTTGTCTCTGTGTGCATCTGGCTGTCTGCATTCATCTCTGAATCTGCGTGTCTGTATTCATCTCTATGTGCATCTGTGTGCCTTTATTCATTTCTATGTGCATCTGCCTGCCTGGATGCATCTGTGTGTGTCATTAAATTCGTCTCTGTGTGTATCTGCGTGTCTGTGTTTGTCTCTGTGTGTATATGTGTGTCTGTTCTCATCTCTGTGTGTATCCGTGTGTCTTTATTCGTCTCTGTAGGCATCTGCGTGTTTGTGTTTGTCTCTGTGTATATCTGCATGTCTGTATTCATCTTGCGTGTATCTGTGTGTCTCCATCCGTCTCTCTGTCCATCTGCGTGTCTCTGTGTGTATCTGCATGTCTGCATTCCTGTCTGTATCTGCGTGTGTGTATTCGTCTCGATGTCTATCTGCATGCCTGTGTTCATGTGTGAGTATCTATGTGTCTGTATACATCTCTGTGTGTATCTGCGGGTATGTGTTCATTTCTGTGTGTATTCTTGCATCTGTATTCATCCCTGTGGGCACCTGTGTGAGTCTATTCGTCTATGTGTGCTTCTGCATGTCTATATTTGTCTCTGTGTTTATCTGCATGCCTGTATTCATCTCGGTATCTGCGTGCATGCATTCATCTCTGCTGTGTATCTTCCTGTCTGTATTTGTGGCTGTGTATATCTGTGTGCCTGTATTTGTTTCTGTGTGTCACTGCACGTCTGTATTCACCTCTCTGTGCGCTTGTGCATCTGTACTCATCTCTGTGTGTCTGTATTTGTCTCTTTGTATATTTGCGTGTCTGTTTTCATCTTTGCGTTTTGTCTGCGTGCCTGTATTCGTCTCTGTGTGTCCATGTGCACAGCGGATCTGTCAGCCTCTCCTATGTTTAAAGTGATGCAATGTCCCCCTCTGCTGGCCTTCACACTCCTCTGCGTTGACAACACCGCAGTGTGACAACCATCAGGGAATTCAGGGAGGGAGGGGGAGGGAGGCAGCTTATAGCGCCATCCAAACTGACAGAACCATCTGCACATGCACACACCCACAGTTTGGTATATGGAGGATTGTAATCGTACTGAGGACCTTCAGAGTGTAGGATGTTCATGTAAAGTTATGTTTATGGTCGTTCTGCATGTGGAAGTGATTTGTTTTTGAACATTATTCATGACACAGAGTGCACAAATTAAAGAGTATTTCCACCACAAATGCTTCCAAGCAAGATTGACGGAACCATTTGTAAGTCAATGTAATGAATGTATTTCACGTTCATTATCTTGAAATGTTTTACAATGTACTCCGACAAATTATAAATGAGAAAAGATTGAAAAGTCCTGAAATTGACCCAGTGGTGGTGGTAATATCTCAGGAACGATATCGCTAGGTATCAGACGAAACTACTCTGTGCTTCCAATGACGTTATTTGAAAAACCAAACAGCCATGCAATGTGAGAGGTTGACGGTATCTGATGTCCTCTGAAAGAAACAAACTACTGACACTAGTGCAAAGGCCTGGGAGGCGAGCAGAGGGTGGCATTGTATAACAATAAACTTAACAGGGACAGACGGAGAGGTGTGTGGGGGCGGGGTGGTGGTGAGGGGTTGATCGCAATTTCAATGGATTTACCCCCAAAAAACGGCAAGACTTCGTCTCACGGAGATACACACACACATACACAGACACGTTAAACACACAACACATATACATACAGATATGGACACACAATCAAAAACACACACTCCTGCACACAGTTTCTTTAAGATAGAGATGAATAAGCTTTTCATTAATTTGGGAATCAATGATCATTTGGCGAAGGGAGGAGAATGTAGGTGAGAAACATTTCAGCTGTAATCCAATGGTACAGCAGATCCAATGGACTAAGTGGCCTGATTCTGCTCTATTTTCCCATTTATAGGAGAGAGTCGCTTTCAAAGGTTGAATTTGAATGCAGATTACAGGGTTAAAGGTAGGCTTCTTGGCAGTGTGGAGGAACAAAGGGATCTTGGGGTCCACGACTGCAGATTCGTCAAAGTTGCCAAAGCCCTCAGGGTGATGGGGCTGTTAAGAATGTGTATGATGTGTTGGCTTTCATAAGCTTGGGGATTGAGTTAAGAGCTGCGAGGTTATGCTGCAGCTGTAGAGGCCTGATTAGACCACACTTGGAATATTGTGTTGAGTTCTGTTCGCCCCATTAAAGAAAGGATTTGGAAGTTTTAGAGAGGGTGCAGACGGGAGTTCCCAGAATGTTGCCTGTCCTGTAGGACATGTCTTATGAAGAAGGTTTGAGGGAGCTTTAGCTTTTCTCATTAGATTAAAGAAAGATGAATGGTACCTTGATAGGTGTGCAAGATGATGAGAGGCACAGATTGAATGGATTAGTCGAGTCATTTTCATCGGGTAGAAATGGCTAACACGAGGAAAACATAATTTTAATGTGATTGCAGGAGGGTTTTGGGGAGATGTCAGAGGCAGGTGATTTACACAGGTAGTGATAGGTGCGTGGAATGCACTGCTAGCAGTGGTCGTAGAATTAGCTACATTAGGGACATTCGAGTAACTCTTGGATAGGCACATCGATGATAATAGGATGAAGGCTCTGCAGTTTACTTTAATCTTAGAGTAGGATAAAAGATCGCCACACCATTGAGGGCTGAAGGGCTCTTACTGTGCTGTACTGTTCAATGTTCGCTGTTCTAATTTCTTGAGCTCTTGTGAACATATTGTACCTGGAATTCCTTTAACTTCAGTGGAGGTTAATCTGGTCAGTATTTGATTGCCGAGGGTTAATGGAAATTTCTGGAGGTTTGAGGGGCTGAATGGTCTATATCTGTTCGTAACCGTTGTGTTAAAAGAATAATGGTTGGTTTGAGGGGAACTCATTTTGAGAATAAGGGCATTCCTATTTCAGACTGGGAAAGGGATGTTACTTTCTCTTTAGGATTGTGTGGTCTGTGGTCTTCTCATGCACAAGGAGCAGTGAAGACTGGGTAAATGAAAACGCTCAAGGCGGATTGATATAGATCTTTGATGAACAAGAGAATCATTGTTTATTGGAACAGACAGGAAAGGGATGCTTAGTTACCATCACATCAACAATGAGCATTCTGAATTGTGCAGCAGGCTCGAGGGGCTGAATGGCCACCTGATGTTCTTGCTTCATGTGTTGTTCACTCATTCAACCCCGCGATGCTGTTACAGAAGGTGAGGAAGATCGCATTCAGCCATTCAGGATCGATCTGTCCCGCTAAGTAATTATAAAGAAATAGGATGAAGCTCTTCAGCCATTTCGGTACATTATGCAGCGCAAGAGGAGGTCACACCTACTTTCTAGATTGCTACACAGGAACAGAGGAGTCCTAGGTAACTATCAGGAAATAGATAGTCAGGAAAAATGTGTATTTTCAGATTGGAAATCTATAACTTGGTGAAGTGCATCAGAGATCAATGCAACATCAAAAGCTATATAGAATCTGTCAATGATTTGCGTGTGGGAACTGATTGGATGGAACTCAATTGGCTCAACCACTAAGATTCGATAAGGTGTCAAGTGGAGGTAGAGAGTCTGTAATGTGAAATAGACAGGGAAGGTTAGTGTGCAAACCTTCAGCAGAAACAGGATAACATGGACTACCGAGGTTTGTGCTGTGGCAGAAGGGTAAAACAACAGTAAACTAATCAAAAGAAGAGAGATCACAAAACCCAGTTGTACAAAGGGTAGATACATCACACGGGATTAGTATGCAAATGCAGCAAGTAATTAGGAAGGTATTTGGAATGATTACTGCATGAAAAGTCTGTCAGGACATTTTACTGCATCTGTACAGGGGATTTCTGAGTCAACATCTGATGTACTGTGGGCAGTGAGGATTCTATAAACTGAAAAATAAATATACTCAACAGCTTTAGAAGCTTTGCGAAGATGTTTCACTGCACTTGCTCCTGGGAAGAATGCCTTATTCCGTCATTCCGCACGGAAACAGACCCTTCGCTGCACCATGTCCATGACGACGAGATGTCCTAAATTAATCAAGTTCCATTTGCCAGCACTTGGCCCATATCCCATAAAAACGCCGTGTTCACTCAAATGGCTTCATTCAAATAGCTTTAAATGCTGTAACTGTCCCAGCCTCCAACATTTCCTCTGGCAGTTCATTCTATACACTCTGTGAAAAGTTACCACTTTTGTCCCTTTTAAATCTTTCTCCCCTCACCTTCAATCTATATGCTCTAGTTTTGGACTGCCCTAAGCTCGGAAAATGTTCTTGGATCTTCACCATTTCCTTGCTCCTCATGATGTTACAAATCTCCATAAGGCGCGAGCACTTCAGGGTTGAGAAGGAGAGGCGTTCGTATTGAACTGTGTAAGATATTGAGGAAAGTGTATCTGGTGCATAGCCTATGGACATTTTCTCTGGTATGGGAGTCTAGAACTGAGGATTCAAATTTAAGAAAACAACGGTATATGTTATATACTCTTTTCATAGTATAGGAAAACAAATACTATGAAGACATGATTTTCTTGGACAAAAATATGAGGACACATACAAATGTATCTTCATTAAAACTCCTACATGGAGTAGAGAACAGGGACAGAGTCATACAGTTCCGAGAATGTTCAAGGAGGCCTCACGTGGTTCAGTTTGGTTTTCAGATAACATTACTGAATATTTCTGCTCCGTGATGGAGAAAATGCAACATGCTGGAGAAGCTACTGCTTATTGCTCCCTCTTTTTCCTTGTTCCTGCTCGCAGCAATGTATGAGAGGTGAAAACCGTTCAGTCAAACTATCATTCATGTAGGATTACTGTTGAGGAATCATTGGCATCTCCCTACTGCCTAAATTCAAAGGTATTTCAGCCAATCCGACTGTTCCAGGAATACATCCTGCTTGTCTGAGCAGAACAACTTCAGAGGCAGAATAACATTTAATTATATTACTTTTGTCTTGAGTTTAACTATTGCTTGGACAAAGCTCTTTCAAGCTGATATTTTGCAGCTTTTTTTTCCTGCTTGTATTTAGGTATGTGTATGTGTGTGTCTGTGTGCACTTGCGTGTGTGAGATACTGTGTATGTCTTAGTGTGTGTGTCTGTGTGTATGCGAATTTCTTTCACACAGTGGTGACAGTCTTCTCTTCCCTGCCTGAGTGAAATAGAAAGTGCGGGGTCAGTATTCAGTTCCCTCGATAATTTATGTTGACAGTGTGGCTTCCGTCTGCTCTTCCCTGGCGAGTTACATTGGTAGAGTGGGGTTAGTGTTCATTCATTGGGTGAGTGCCATAGACAGAATGGGATCAGTCTGCTCTTCCCTGAGGGAATTACATTTATTGAGTGGGGTCAGACTGCTCTTCAGTGAATGACTTATATTGAAAGTGTGGGATCAGTCTGCTGAGTTACACTGAGAGTGTGGGGTCAGTCTCCGCTTCCCTGGTTGAGTAACACTGACTGAGTGGCATCAGTTTGCTCTTCCCTCAGTGAGTTACATTGACAGAGTGGCGTCAGGAGTGGTGTCTTTGAGGAGTTGACAAAAGTAACTCGTCCCCTACATCTTTGGAATAATTAGGGATGGGCAGTGAATCTTATCTCATTGAAAGACAACTGTGTCCCAGAAATGCATTTCTAATAATTGCATGTACTAATTCGACACTGCAAGCCGTCGGGAATAATTTGCGTAGAGGTGTAGGGTAGAATAATTAAAGTCAAATGCACTGATGCCGAGGAGACATGACACAAGATGTGAGTGTGGAGCTGATGATGCAAGGCTCAGTGTCAGTGCTATTGGTTCAGCATTTATTTCTCACTTTTCGCAATGACTCACACACCACTGCTGTCAATTCACAACAATGAGCCTGTTCATCTTGGTTTGAAAATCCCTGCGTGTGTATTAACGTGGTTAATGGGACGCGAGAGGAGATGAGCACATCCTCTTTATTCTGTCAGTTTAAACAGATGAAAATATCTGTTGGATGCCAATGCAAGAGGATGCTGTATTTTTCTGTGCCTTTTCAGCGGTGCATGCTCAGCATTGAAATGTCTGTTTTTGCACAAGCAGAGTTTGATTGCCATTCATACTGAGCAACGCTGATACAGAAAACGCGTTTTCGAATTCCTGTGATCAAGTGGTTCAGACATTGCACATATGGACGACAAATCTGGCTTTTAACGTGGCGCCGTAGTTTAGGTGGTGAAAGCACCTCCCATCACACTGGTGCCTGCTCATTGTATTGAAAGCTCGTTATTTCTCGCAAGTATTGTGTTGCTGATCGAGAAACTCAGTGTCCTGTTTGAATTGCTATATATTCTGATTTCGCGTTCCGGCTTCATTTTCCAGGTTTAAATCCAGTAGTGTATGTTACTCTTTTTAACTACTATTTTAACCTGGAGATTCTTCCCGCAGTTCCACAAGCACTTCTGCTTCTCATCCTCTTATTCTCATTCCTTCATTCCCAGTTTTGTGGAAATTAAGTGGTGAGGCAGGAGACACTGCAGCACTCCCGGGGAATGTTGTGATAATGGCACTGACACCACGACATGATCACCCTCATTCTCTGCTGTCACCATTCATCTGTTGTACACCAACAGTAAATGCATCCTTGTTATTCTTCGGCTACCTTGTAAGTACTTTCTTTTTCAGTTGGACAAGGAATTCAACTTTAACTTCGAAAGGGTATTTAGATTTTGAGGAAGAAATGTCTCCTTGCCTCAGGTCGAAGTAACAGACGCATTATCCAGAGAATGTGAGACTACTTCGACCGATTCCAGCCAGGCGTCAAAAAGCCTCTCAGCAGTTCGATTCTCAAACTGTCTCTGAATGCCAGGCTTTTCAAGAGCAGAAATGGGAAATGAGGGATATGGACAGCCAGAGAGTCGGAGAATGTGAAAAAGGCCCAGGAGGATACAGAGACAAATATAGAAAAAACAAAGACACATATTGAGGCAGACACTAAAAGAAACAATTCTCCATTCGGCGTGACTGCTAAATAACAGAAAGCAAAAGGAAATGTAGCCATTAAAACATAGCCTTCCACCAGATCAGGAAAATGAAAGTAGCATGACAGCTGATTAAGTCCTTTTAAGATTGTAAATTCGACGTTTGTAAGCTCAAGAATGATTTTGATAAATGTGATGATTCGACAGGTAAGATTATCATTTTCTCAACAGTATAATCTAGAAATCAATAACTAACCTGCTTCTGTCGCTCTAAAAAAAACCTGATTCTCTCTGCAGATGTTGCCAGGTGCAGAGTGTTTCTCTCTCAATTCTCGTTTTTGGTTCAGATTTCCAAAACCTGCATCTTTTTGATTTTTGATAACCTGGCCCAAAACCAAGCATTACCAGGATCGGACCAGTGGTCAGAAATACTGGTACCACGATATATTTGCACAATAAAACATTCATTCCCTGTCCGAAAACAGAACTAATGTCAGGGCAGTTCTAGTTCCAAATCCTACCTACGAGATTACACTGAATGAAGACAGACCCTCTTGCACTTATTCTCAATGAAATGGCTTTTCCCTTTCATTTCTGATCAGTTTCACTGCAGATTGTTTTCTACTCGTCTTCAAGTTTTGCAGAATGGAAAATCCCATTTGGTCCATGGTGCAGTCTGGTTTAAAGATATTCATCTATTCTATTCCCAGTTTTCAGCTTTGGTCCATAACCTTATGTGTTCTGATGTTTCCAGTGCAAAAGGCAGTGAGGTTCTCACTTTGATCTTAGATGACACAACAATGGGATTGAAGTTTGACATAGTCACATTGTGTTCTTACCCACGTCGTGTCCTCCACAGAAAGAGACACACAAGAGTGGCAGAGTTCTCAGGATTTGACTAGCTCCTTGTGCTTCACTTCAGCTGTCCGCTCCAACATGCAAGTTCAACCGCGAAAAGGCAGCTTTTGGTTAAACCAAAGCCAGTTCTACAGACAATGAGAGACGTTGCTCTGAGCTCGAACTTAAAGTGGACGAAAGAAACAGTAAATTCGAAAACCCAAACCCTTCCGTTCCTGACAGACAACAGGAATGGACTAGCACGCTGCATCCTCGTGATTTTAAATGCGAACCGACAATCCCCTAACTCGACATAAAAGGCGTGTTACCAATTCCGTCACTGACCCAAAGACCAGGTTTGGCTGTGACAGTTTGTCTATTTGTAATGTAAACGTCCACATCATGGAAACAGCAATCACAAGGTGTAAAATCAGCAAGTATAATCACCGTCACTGTTTCACTTGGAATTCCACACTCTGTGAACCGTTACCTTTCGCTGTACTTTCATATTTGAAGTTTTTTACATTCCAGACCATGAACTAATTCAGCAAGAAACCACTGGTCATTTCGAGCCCGTCATCCGGAATGAGGCGAGTTGAACGATGCCTTTCTTGTTGTCGACACATCACCACAGCTCAAAACGAGCTCGTGTTAGCATCAGTTCTTTACTTAACTTGCTGCAGTATATCTGCTGAACAACATCAGATTATCACAGCATTTCCTTCTTCACATTGAAACCAAGGGTAATAATATGAACCGACTTGGAAACTTGGAGAGAGAAACGCTGCTGAGAAGACGATTATGACGTGAAGAGCAGGCACAGGCGTTTGTACAGGTCAGGTCCCAAATGCTATTGCAGTATCAATGGACATCCCTGCATACGAGTCTGAGTTTATATTGCCCAGAACAGACTTTAATTCCCAGTCAGGAAGTGAAGATTTAATTCTCTTCTTGTGAATTATCCGAATGAAAACTAAATCCTGATTGCACACAGAACACACACACGGAGCCTGCCAGAGCAATTCAGTCATCGATCAGCATCTGTCTGGAAGGACAATGGCAGAAAATACAAGCGAAAGCTATCACCGCAATTATCCCTCCAAAGATCTCGCGATTCCCGGTTGAAAATATCTCGCTGTTCCTTCAATGTCACTAGGTCTAAATCCTTGCCTCGTGGCATCATGCCTGTACCTCTGTACTGAGGACATCCAGGGTTCTGCGGAGTAACTCAAAATCTCAATCTCTCGGGTAATTAGGGATTGACGGTGCATCCCATCCCATTGAGTAATGACTTTATCCCAATAATACGTTTCCTAAAGCTGCAGCTTCTAAAGGAAGGAGAAAGTGAGGTCTGCAGACGCTGGAGATCAAAGCTGAAACTTTATTGCTGGAACAGCACAGCAGGTCAGGCAGCATCCAGGGAACAGGAGATTCGACGTTTCGGGCACATGCCATTCCTGAAGAAGGGCATGTGCCCGAAACGTCGAATCTCCTGTTCCCTGGATGCTGCCTGACCTGCTGTGCTGTTCCAGCAATAAAGTTTCAGCTTCTAAAGGAACAGTTGCAAGCAGTGTGGAATAATCAATGCTTGGGAGCCTCCTGCGAAGCGCTTCTTTGATGTTTCCTCCGGTGTTTATAGTGGTCTATAAACACCGAAGGAAACATCAAAGAAGCGCTTCGCAGGAGGCTCCCAAGCACTGATGATGTCGCCTAGCCAGGGGACGAAACGTTTGCAACAAAAACTTCCAGCTCGGCGAACAGAACCACAACAACGAGCACCCGAGCTACAAATCTTCGCACAAACTTTGAACACTTACAGTCGGGAATAAGTTGAGAAGTGGAACGGACGAGGGGAAAATATGAAAGGCAATGATGACTGGGAGGCATGAGACAGCAAGTGAGAGAGGAGATGGCGTTGCAACGTTCAATGTCAGTGTCAGTATTTACTGACCACTATTCACTCTGATTCACACACCACGCCTTAATAATTCACCACAATGAGCCCATTCCTCTTAGTGTGATTTTCCCTTTGCGGATATTAATACGGTTAAAGGTGCCCAAGACGATGGACAGACCTTCGTTATCCTGTCAGTTGAAACAGTCGAAGTTATCAGTTTAAAAGAAAAACAATAAGAGATTGCCTCTCCCTGTGCATTTTTCAGTGGAGAATATCCAGCTTTGAAATCTTCTGCATAAACGGAGGTTGTTTTAAATTTTCTCTGAGTAACTGTGAAACACACAAAAATGAGTCCGAATTCCTGTGTTCGAATAGTCAATAAATGCACGCATGGTTTTGAATCGTTGAGATTGGGCAGTCCCTCTGCCTTAGTTAGTGAAAGTTCCTGTCAAAAAATCAGCCGAATATGGGATCAAATCCTGACATCTCAATGTTTATAGCTCTTTCACGAAAAACAGAGTTCCCGTCTTCACCTGTGGTTCTGGTCGTGGTGGGAATTCAAATCAATGACTGGATGGAGGTTATCGTTTAAAGACAGCTCCTTCGACACCTCTGCCATGCTGCCACACAAATCCCCGCAACCACGTTTTTCAGGATGAGTGTTTCAGCATCGCCTCACTTCAGGCACTTTAACACACGCCCTTTCAATGGCGAACTTGGCGCAATTTCGATAATATGTATGAGGATGTTGCAAGGCTTACAGTGTTAGGATTGTAGCGTAAAGCTGAGTAGGATATGAAAATTTTCCCTGGAGCTTGAGGGCTTAGGGATGGGCTTACAGAGGTTTATAAAAATATGAGGGAGACTGCAGAGTAAATGGTCAATGAATATTTATTCTCAAGACAGGCACGTTCAAAACAAGGGAACACAGGTTTAAGGGGAGAGTGGTAAAATTTAAAAGGGATCTGAAGGACATTTTTTTCACACAGAAAGTTTTGCATGTTTGGAATGAATTGTCAGATTTAGTGGTGGAGTCTGGTACACTCTCAACATTTCAAAGGCATCTGGATCTAAATACTGACAGGAAAGTTGAAAAAAAATAAACGTGAAAATTTGGCAAATAGAGTGGTTGAGATACTGCAGTGGCGATCATCAGTTTGAATAGGCACTCATCACTTGGTCAGTGCGTTGGGCTAGTTTTCTGGAAGATGGTTAGATTAGATTCCCTACAGTATGGAAACAGGCTTTTCCGCGCAACTAGTCCACACCGACCCTACAAAGAGTAACACACCCAGACCAATTTCCCTCGAACTAATGCACCGATCATTATGGGCAAATTAGCATGTCAAATTCACCTGCATTGCACATCTTTGCAGTGTGGGAAGAAAGCCACGCAGACGCAGGAAGAATGTGCAAACTACGCACAGGAATCAAACGTGGAACACTGGTGCTATGAGGCAGCAGTGCTAACCACTGAGCCACGGTGCCGCCCTAAAAGGGGATGGAGAATGCAGCGAGCAACCCCGCACTCTCGCATGCAAAGACAGTACTCTCCCATTTGAGATAACTCCCACAGGCTGCTTCGGTTAAAACCAGCAACGAATCATTTTTTTTCTGGTCTTAGGCTGCCAATGACCATTCTTCTTGACACATTCCCAACTGGCTGCGGAACATACCTCAAAAATCATGTTGCACGCGCAGCTCTCCAGCGAAACCAAAACCTGACAACTGATGAACAGAAGCAGAACTGATAAAGACAACCTATTTTCAGACACACGGACTCATGGATGCTGTCTGTGAGGCAGAGCGAGTCGCCTGGTCATGAGCTGCTCACACAAATTGCAGCGAGGGAATTCCAAATGGTGCTTTCAACGTACTGGCGTCTTCGTGCACCAATACTTCCAGGAAAGTGCTCAAGTAACATGAATCAGAACTGACTAACAATGAACCATGAAAAGTGAAGATTACCAGTTGCAGTCTCGATTAGATGAGGTTAACAATTGGGCTGATGTCTCCACCAGATCGAGAGGACCAATCACCAGCCTCTCGCATCAGGACAGAAATTAAGGAAATTAGGGAAACGTAACCAAGTTTCATATCGCAATTTCCCTCCTTTTCGCAACAATAACAGAAAACTGCGAGCAGATTCAGTGTAGAACCTAATTTCACATAAACAGGAAAATAAATATCTCCATTCACTTTCAGAGAAACGGTGAAAAATGCAAATTGTCTGGAATATGAAAGATTGGCGCAGCCTGTTTTTGAGTCGCATATTATGCTGGTGACCTTTCGAGCTGGATGGGAACGTGACAACTACAGCACAAGGGGAAAACATGGGCACTGACATGTTGGTTGTTTTCTGCTGTGCCACATCACAGCCGGGTTAGAAGAAATGACTGCTTTGTTTCTGTTCAACTTTAACAAAACTCATCCCTGCAAAACGTTGCCAGCTTAGTCCATTAGCACACGTGGCCGCGCAGGGATGCAAACACAAGCCTTCTTAAGAAGTGAAATCTGAAATCAGAGTCTCAGGTTGCTCAGCCTTAATTTCCTTAATTTCTGTCCTGAACTGAAAAACTGGTTTAGCACTGTGTCGCGAGCACACAGGCCAAAACCGGAAACCCAAGAGCATGTACCTGATGATACCCTGCAGCATACTCACAGCAACTGCACCAGTTCTGCAGAATAAACAGTGGGAAGCAATTGCTCTATCTGAGCGGTCGTGCTTGTTGTTCTCATCAGCAAATCTGGCTTTGAATTTGCTAGCCCATATCTGCTACCATGCTGAAACGGAATGCAATTCCGATTAGTTGCTGCGTGAAACTTTGTTCATTTTCTCTCCTCAGATAAAGTGATCACTGGAGATGATGAATTCTGCTCCTGCCAGAGACGCCGACTCTCCTGCTGCTCGGATGAACTGAAAAACTGGTTTAGCACTGGAATCTGAGAATGGCAGAACACGTAGCAAGATTATTCGAAACCCAGAGCCAATAAGAGTTCCAACTTTCCTTTTCTTTCTTCATAATAGTGCATTATCCAGCAGAGCCATGAGCAACTGCCACCTGGCTGCAAGCTGAGTTGGAAACCTATGTGGCAATCAAGGACATGCGACTCACTTATTGTCGGTAAATCAAACACTTCTCACTTTGAGGTGTACAAAAATTAGTTTCTATACATATTCAGGGAAGGTCAAAGGCGATCTGAGATGTCAAAGAGGTGGTCACTGTTCATGATTGGTCTTTGTTCGAGTTGTGAAAAGGTTTCCCGCTTTAGTCACATTCACGTTTCTTGTTGATGACTGAATTAGACAGAAGGTGTTTCACCAGAGCTGCACTTGACTTGCATTCCTCTCCGTCGCTGTCATACTTTCCTGGAACTCTGTGATACCAAGAAAACAAAATACATACTGCGTCATTCGGCAGCCTGTATGTGATTTCCTCATTTTCAGTGACAACAAGGCTTAGACTTCAGGCCACACAGTAATATTATTACCAGTATGAGAACAAGAGTCTATAGTTCATCTGTGCCTGTAAATCTTTTCATTCCCGTGGTTGACTGAATGAACTGTATGCGTGTCTGCCGCTTCGAAACTCGAATATGTGAACTACTCCAAACTATGATTGAGGATTTCTGCTTTTGGTTGACACACGTTGAGAAACGCCAGACAGCGTTCAAATGAAGCTTTCAGAGCACATTTTCGAATGCATTTGACAGAGACTAACATCATGAATCCAGTGTTCGCTGTGACAGAAGGAAATGAATGCTCTCCTTGTTACTGATCCAGGCCACCTTTGCATGTCAAGCAAATGCGGTACTATTGTTACAGAAAGGATCAGTGCCCGGTAACTGTGTCCTTAAAGAGGACATGATTGAAAAAATAAAGAATACCATGTTGAAATATCCAAGAAATATTGGCTGAAACGGCGCAGACAATTTTCCCTGCAGCGCCAAGACAGAGGAACATATGTAACGGCACTCTTAAACAGGATGGTCAGCAGTGATATAGACATCACCACATATGAAGGACCACTGCTAATAGAAATTTGAAAATGAAATTCACGCAGCAGGTATCCGGAATTATATTCTTTTCACCGCTACAGTAGTAAATTCAAAACAAGGTTTGCTGAAGAGAATGCAATAAAGCCCCATCGATCATGATATGAAAGACTGTCGCCCGGAAAGAGGGAACAATAATGTTTCTTCTAAGCTTTGTACTGGGCCACTTTCGCACAAACTGATACTGCTACTCTCCAGAAAAGATCAGGACCCGCGGCATGCACTCTTAGAAATGGTGACCATCAGTGCTGGAAACTCCCTGCATATTCAGAACAATGAAGAATACATATCGAATAAAAGTGTAGATGGCAATAAATTGGACTTGTATTCCCTTTCACCACAACAGCTAGAATTTGCGGGGATATACAGAGTAAGGTTTACTGACCAGGTCAGAAAGCAGTTACCTCCACATATCTTGACACACAAGCCTATCTTTCTTTCTGTCCATTTTTTGTTTTGAAGTGCCGATCCTTTCCGGAGGAGATGAAGATGATTACTGCTCCCCCGCAGGATCACAGTGGGGCCAGAGACCCGATCGAGCTGCTCAGAACAGTTCGTGTTTGCCAGAATCACTGAAACTGGGATTGATGACACGTAGACACGGTGTAACAGCTGCCAACACATGTGGAGGGTTTTGGGACGGATTAGGACCCACTCTGGGTAAAAGACTGGATCCTAAGACTGGGGATTAAGTGTTCAGGTAGAGGACTGGAGAATGGAGTTAAGACCGATATTAGCCAAGATCGAATGGCGGAGCAGACTAGATATTCTGAAAGCGCTAACCGTCCTCCTATGTCTTCCAATCTCTGGCCATCTGGTATCGAAGGAAATAGAAACAGAGTTATTTGTTCAGTTGTAAGTCCTGGGCAAAGTGAGAGATAGAACAAGCATGATACAATTTTAGAGACTGGGAAAATGTTTGGAGAGGAAGCAATGAAAGTGAAGCTGAATATAAAGTTTGAAGCCAGGCCATATTCAATAAGAAGGAAGTTTGTAGAAAGACAGAGGGACATGAAGATGGAAAAAGAAGTGTCACCAGTCCCGAAATCTCATTCGGTTTTCATTTTCAAGATGCGACCGGACCTGCTGAGATTTTCCAGCAATTTCATTTGTTGATTCTGAAACAGAAGATGGGAGTGATCCTGGACCAATCAGCTCTCTCATGTTCTGGGAATATTTGACTTACCCGTTCGATCAGATCACGTCTGTCCCACACTGAAACCTCAGAATCCTTCCCCACCCCCATCCTCGTTACTGGCGCTAAACTGTTCATTACATAAACTTACATGAGCACACACCAAGGACAATTGCAAAATGTACAGGGAGAGCTCCGTTCCGTTCCATCAGCACATTTTTAATCAGTTAATTGTCGTTCAGGGCCCATGAGACATTAAACCGTCTCTGTCAGACCACTAACAAATGGCCATTCGCGTTCTGTGTCTTTGAGCACTTTGGTTGGTGCACGGATGTCGTGGAATCTCATGTTGTAAAATGGACATCATTCATCGCATTTTCAGCTGCACTGATAAACTTGTCTCTGGCGCTTCCAGTAAAGTGCAGACAGTTTTCACTCAGAAACCGACATGTGATCAAAGCAGGAGGACATATGTGTCAGCGAAAACAACAAGAATCCTCCACCAGCGTTGGCTTGCAATTCCGCATGTGGAACGAAGAGCTGGAACTCTATTAAACAGTGAAAACGACTATTATGGGGCTTGGACGCACGGCTCCCTGATTAAACACCTCACATTGCACCGAACTGAGATATCCAGGCTTGGGACACGATGAATTAGTTTGCAATTTCATTCTGAGCATAATTCACCTGGCACAACAATTTGCAAAGATCCAGCTCATTCCTCCCAATCACAAAGAACATCATTCACATCTTTCACTTTTGTTATTTCTTCAAAACATTACAATCTATTTAACACTGGTCCCGGCATTTAAGATTCAACCCGAATATTTTCATATGAAGTGATTTCCAGTCACTCTGGCAGACAGTAAATCAGTCGGAAAATTACCTTAGGAAACCCAACCATTTCTGTTTACAGTATTGGGAATTTCCCATCTGCTGACAAGACAGAGTCCTCACAATCAACATTTTCTTTGTTCTTCCGGCCTAAAACGTTTACCACTTCTTATTTTCAAGACAGGAGTTTTGTTTATACCACGTTCCAAGAACAGAAACAACCTTCCAATCTCCTGAATTTTCAATTTAAAATGGAAGTTTTGTTCCTTTCCCACGGGAAGAGTAGTCAATGAGAAAGGAGTTTCCACGAGCTGTGTCCCAGGGTTTGGCAGGAAGCCCTGATTGAAGCTGCAGTGGCCGCTTTCAGTTGGCATCGGCGGTTTGGAGAACATGGTGTCGTATTCTGCTGCGTGTAAGCGTCTTGCTCCCTGTGGACTCGGGGTGAATCATGGATGAGATTTCGGAACAACACTGCCTTCCAGTCTCTGGTCATCTGCTATCTAAGGAAATAGAAACAGAGTTATTTGTTCAGTTCGAAGTCCTGGGCAATGTGAAAGATGGAACAGTTCTGATACAAAATCGGAGACTGGGAAAATGGTTGGAGAGGAAGTATTAAAAGAGAAGCTGAATATAACGTTGGAAGTCAGGAGACATTCAATAAAAAGGAAGAGTGTGCAAACGCAGGTGGAGATGGACATGGAAAAGGAGTGTCACTGGTCCTGAAGTCTTAAATCGATTTATATTTCCAAGATGCTACCAGCATTTTCCAATAATGTCATTTGTTGGTTTAGTAAGAGAAGATGGCAGTGATCCTGGACCAAACATCTCTCCCGTGCTCTGGGGATATTTGACTTACTGTGTCTATGTCCCACACTGAAACCTCACGATTCTGCCGCACCTCCACCCTCATTGCTGACAATATACTGTTCATTACGTTAAACACGAGAAGAAGAATTGCAAAACGTTGAGGGAGAGTTCCCTTCGGTTTCCATCAGAACAATCTGAATTACTGAAAATTGGTTCAGGACCCATGTGACATTGATCCGTCTCTGTCAGACCGCTAGCAAGTGGCCATTCGCTTTCCGTGCCTTTGAACACTTTGGGTGGTGCACGGTTGGTTTGGAACCTCACGTTTTGAAACGGACATCATTCATCGTATTTTCGGCTGCACTGATAAAGTTGTCTCTGGTGTCTCCAGTAAAATGGAAACAGTGTTCACTCAGAAACCGACGTGTGATCAAAAGCAGGCGGACAGGTGTGTCAATGAAAGCAGCAAGAACATTCCCCTGCGAAGGGTTGCAATACTGCACGTGGAAAGAAGAGCCGGAATTGTATTAAGCGGTGAAAGCGCCCATTGTGAGGCTTGCACCCACCACCCTCAGATTAAGCATCTCACACTGCACCGACTGTGCTAACCAAGCACAGTGCACTGTGGATTAGTTTGCTATTACATTGCGAGCATAATTCATCAGCACTTTGTTAGGATCCAGTTCATTCCTCTTAATCACAATATCATTCACACCTTTCACTTCAGTTATTCCTTCAAAGCATTACAATCTATTCAGCACTTGTCCCGGGATTTAAGTTCAACCTTAATATCTTCATATTTTTACCCTCACCTTTATATCGCTGATGTGATTTCCAATCACTCTGGCACGCCGTAAATCAGTCGGGACGTTACCTTAGGAAATCCAATCATTCCCGTTTACAGTGTTGGGCATTTCCTATCTGCTGACGAGACAGAGTCGTCTCAATCAACACTTTCTTTGTTCTTTCTACCTAAAACGTTTTACCACTTCCTATTTTCAAGGCAGGAGTTTTATTTATAACACGTTCCAAGAACTGGAGCAACATTCCAATGTCCTGAAGCCCTTTCCAATTTAAAGTGAAAGTTTTTCTCCTTTCTCACGGAAAGAGCTGTTACTAAGGAAGGAGTTTGCACGAGTTGTTTCCCATGGCTTGGCAGAAAGTCGCTGATTGAAGCTGCAGTGGCCGCTCTCTGTTGGCATCGGGAGCTTGGAGAAAGTGATGTCGTATTCTGCTGCGTGTAAACGTCTCACTCCCTGCGGACTTGGGGTGAATCATGGATGAGTTTTCCCGGTTCCAATGTCAATACTTGGTCTGGGTGAATGCTTGTGCTGAAATATTTGAGGCTTATTCCCTGGGTGGGCTCGAACCACCAACATTTCAGCCAACTGCGCTAACCATTTGAGATACAGAAACTGGCAACGCAGATATCCAAAAGCAAAGCTATCGACGGGATATGAGGATACTCGGACAGCAGGAACTTGCGTTGTTTTCAGAGACGGTCGCTGATTTTATCACCGAGAGGGTAAGCTCACTGAGGAGCTGCAAACACTCAAATTAAAAGGCATCCTCACATGCGCAGTTCTCTCGCATACATCTCCACATAGGAGCTCACTTACGATGCTGGTATTTGAAACCACGATTCGATAGAAACTGAAGCTTAAAATCCAGCATCTTAAAACCCTCGATCCCGCTACCACACAAAAGCCCACACTCAGAATTTTTATGACTAGTGTTTCAGCATCGATTCACTTCAGGCACTTAGACCTCGCAGATTATGTAATGAAATTGGCGGAATTTAAGAAGAAAGATCAAAGAAAATGTACAGACAAGGAACAGACCCTTCATCCATTCGATCCTGAGCCGATCCAGATCTACTGTTTAAACCTGTCACCCAATTCCTAAGCACCTGTATCCCTCTGCTCCCCACCTACTCATACATCTGTCCAGACGCATCTTAAATGTATCTACCGTGATTACCTCTCCCGTCTCTGCTGGGAACGCGTTCCAGACACCCACCACCCGCTGTGTCAAGTAGTTGCCGCGTGTATCCCTCTTAAACTTTTCACCTCTCATCTTGAAAGCGTGATCTCTCGGTAATCCTTCAATCTGGGACATAAAACTTTTCTCTATCTACCCTGTCTGTACCTTCATGATTTTGTAAACCTCAAAAAGGTCCCACTCAAACTCCTTTTTCCTAATGAAAACAAACCTAACCTACTCAACCTCTCTTCCTAGATTGCACCTTCCACACGAGGCAACATCCGCTTCAACCTTTTTACGCGCCCTCTCCAGAAATTTACACAGTATTCTAAGTGTGGCCAGACCAATGTATTGTTCAGTTTTAACATGACCTGCCAGCCATTTTATTCAATACCCCATCCAATGAAGCCAAGCATACTATATGCCTGCTTGACCACTCTATCCACCTGTGCAGCGACCTTCAGTGTATAATGGACCTGTACTCACAGATCTCTCTGTCCATCAACTTTTTTTTCCCGAAGTTCTTCCTTCATTGTATAACCCCGTCTAGAATTAGACCGACCGAAATGCGTCACCTCACATTTGTTTGGTTTGAACTCCAGCTGCCACTTTTCCGCCCAACTTTCCAGTATCCTCCTGTATTCTTTAACAGTCACTTATATTTTCTGTTAGTCCAGAAATGTTCGTGTCATCTGCAAACTTTCTGATAATTCCAACAGTGCTCTCTTCCAGAACATTTATCTATATCACAAACAACAGTGGCCACAACACTGACCCCTGTGGAGCACTACTGGTCATCTTTCTCCATTTCCAGAAACTCCATTCAACTGCCACTCTCTGTCTCCTATTGCTCAACTACTTCTTTATCCACCTATCTAGAACACCCTGCACACCATGTTACTTTACGTACTGTATTTGGTTACCATGGGGAACCTTATCTAACTCCTTACTGTAGTGCATGTATATGACATAACAACCTTTCCTTCATCTATCAACTTGGGCACTTTCCCAAAAAGCTCTATGCCTCTCACTGATATGCACATTATTTTCTAAATATGAATAGATCTTATCTCTCAGTACCTTCTCCAGCAACTTTCCCAACACTGATGTTAGGCCTATTGTTCTGTAGTTATCCGGAATATCCCTATTATCCTTCTTGTACAGTGGACAATATGAGTAACGTTCCAGTCGGCCAGAGCCTCACCTGTGCTGAAGTTCGCCACGAAGATATCTACCAGGGCCCCAGCTATTTCCTCTCTCACCTCACTCAGGAACCAGGGATAGATCCCATCCGTTCCTGGGATTTGTCCACATAAATTACCCCTAGCCTGCCCAACACAGCTTCCCTACTTAAGTCAACATTATCCAGACTAATCAAATGTCTTACTCTAGACTCAATATTCATCATATTCCTCTCTTCAGTGAACACTGATGCAAAATAATTATTCAGAATCATACCCAGTCTCTCAGATTCGACATACACCCTTCCTTTATTTTCCTTTAGTAGACCAATCCTTTCTCTGGTTACCCGCTTGCTTCTTATATATGAATAATAGGCTTTAGGATTCTCCTTAATTGTGCTAGCGTGAAGATGTTTCATGACCCCTTTTAACCCCCTTGATTCCTCATTTAAGAGTTGTCCTACTCTTCTCATGTACCTCGAGGGACCATTATGTTCTTAGCTGCCGAGGCGTTATGTATGCTTCCCTTTTACTCTTGGCGAGTCGTACAATTGTCCTGTCATCAACAGTTCACGAATATTGTCTTTCAAATCCTATGCCTTCAACGGGACATGCCTATCCTGCACTATATTTATACTATCTTTGAAAGCCTGCCACATATGAACTGTGGACATTCCTAAAAATAGCTGTGTCCAATCCACATTTCCGACCTCCTGCATAATTTCGATATAATTAGCTTTGGCCCAGGATAGTACTCTTTCCTCAGGACCACTCTCATCTTTGTCAATGAGTATTCTAAAACTTACAGAATATTGGACACTTCCCAAAAAAATCACCCACGGCAACTGCTATCGCCAGCCCTGGCTTATTCCCCAATATCAGATCCAATATGGCCTATTCCCTCCTCAGACTATTGATATACCGCCGCAGAAAACTCACCTGGAGGCTTCTTACAAATGGTATACCATCCAGACCTCTGACGCTAAGAGTATCCCGGACAATGTTGGGAAAACGGAAATCTCCAATCAAAACTAAAGAATTGCCTCTACGTCTTTCCATGATCTGTTTAACTCTGTTTTTCTTACACCTCACGCTCACTGCAATACAGCCCCAAAAATCTAACCTCACACTTCTTAATTCACTGATCCATCCAGAGTGTCTCACGACACAAGCCTTACATGGTGTCTTCCTTTCGCACAGCTATGATATCATCCCTGACCAGCAATGCAACTCCTTCCCCTTTTTCTTCCCTCCCTGTCCCATCTGAAGCGTCTATATCCTAGAACATTTGGTTGCCAACCATGCCCTTCCTTCAACTAAATCTCTGTGATCGCAACAACGTCATATTCCCAGGCACCAACCTAAACCCTAAGTTCATCTGTCTATACTCCACGAATTAAAGTAGATGCATTTCAGGCCACCAGTTCTTTTGTATTCATCTGCTCTCTGCCTTCTCTTCCCATTTTTATTGTTATCTTCCTGATTCTTAGCGTTTCCAGTTTCTCACCTCACTGCCGACTTGTTTAATCTTGTGGTTCCCAGCGCCCTGCCACATTAGTATAAAACCTCCCCAACAGCAGTAGCAAAAACTCCCGAAAGGACATTCGTTCCCGTCTGGTTCAGATGTAGATCGTCAATTTTCTTATAGTCCCACATTGTCCAGAACTGGTCGCACAGTCCAACAAATCTGAAACGCGCCCTGCAGCACCATTCCTCAAGTCACGTGTTCATCGTGCCTTTTTTTATTCATTTCTACGCTGGCAGTCACATGGCACCGGCAGTAATCCAGAGATTACTACCTTTGAGGTCCTCCTTTTTAATTTCTCTCCTGGCTCCCTGAATTCTCCCTGTAGGTCCTCATCTCGTGCCTGTATGCACCAAGACAACTGGCTGCTCACGATCCCCTTTTCGAATGATCTTCAGCCGATGGGCGACATCCCTGGCCTGAGCACCTGGGGGGCAACATAACTCTGCAGAATTGCTGATGCTCCACAGTGAGTCCACCCGCAGCTCCAGAGTGACCACACGGTCAAGCAAGTGCTGCAGCTGGACACACTTCTTTCAAGTGTACGTTTAGAAAACCTTTACAAGGATTTGCAAGGTTTGCACTGCTTGGACGTGAGAACGAAACTGAATAGGCTTCGTCAGATTCCCAGGAGCTTCAGGGCTTAGATATGGCCTCTCAGAAGCTTATAAAATCATGAGGAAGACAGACAAAGTAAATAGTCAGGGAGCACTTTTTCACAAGACACGCGAGTTCAAATCTATATAGCAAACATTTAATGTGAGAGAGGAAAAATTTAAAAGGGATGTGAGGGACGCATGTTTTTCACACAGAACTTTTCTGTGTGTGGAATGAATTTCCACATTTAGTGGCAGAGTCTGGTGCACTCACAACATTTCAAAGGCATTTGAATGGGTGTATAGACAGGAAGACCTCGGAGAGATAAGGCACAAATATTGTGAGATATGTATGGATTAATTTCGGTTATCTGTTTAGCAAGGGCAAGTTGGATCGCGGGAGTTGTTTCCATGCTCGACAACTCTGAGATGCTCCAGCCACCGGCAACGGTTTGAATACACCATTTGCAAAAAAAAAAAACGCATGATGTTTGTTACTCAGTCAGCGAGTTTGGCTATTTTGTTTGGAGGTTGGATGGGCCCAACCGATCCAGAGATGAAGGTTTTCCGGATATTTGCTGCCAATGACCATTCTTCTTGACACTTTCCCAAGTTCGCCATCAAAGATTTTGGCTAAAGAAAAATACCTCCCACATCGCATTACCCACTTTCCTCTCCAGCGAATCCAAAACCTGACAGCTCTGAACGTGGAACAGAATCAGAACTGAAAAGGCAGTACCATGATCAGACACACCGAAGCTTAAGTGCTGTCTGTGATGCACTGTGAGTCGTCTCTGACATGAACCGCTCGCACAAGTAACAGCGAGGCAATTCCAAACCTACTGGAGATTTAGTTTATTGCCAAGTCCCAGAAAGTGCTCAAGTATCATAAAACAAAACAGAACAACAACGAACTAATAAAAGTGAACATTTCCAATTGTATCCGTGATTAAATTAGGCCATCAATGCCCCGGTGATCACCTTTCTCCTTCACCAGGACAGTCATGAAGGAAATGAAAGTATAGCAACGTTTCACATCGCGATTGCCCACCTTTTCGCCACAGCATCAAATAACGTCGAACAGATTCAATGCAGGATCTTCTTCAGAAATAACGGTGAAATAATTATGTCTATTCACTTTCAGAGCAAACGGGGAACAACACAAGTTGTCTGGAATATGAATAACCAACATAGACTACTTGGGTTACAGATTCTACTGATGCACAGACTTTCATATGAAAAGGTACCTTGGGTGATTGCCCTACACCCAGAAATCTTCTGGCTACCTTCTGTTTGCCCTGTCACATTAACCTTGTGCTGCTCTAATCGAATTTGCAGTTCTTGCCATTTGTCCGTATTGCTACGAGGGATAGCTGGTCGTGGCAACTCGTGACTGCCACACAAATTATTTGCCAAAATTGGATTGTCCCGCAACGTGATTCGCAGTGCACGAACTTCGCAACGAGGATATGCCACGCGGCAAGTTACAAAACACGCTTCCATTTATTAAAGTCAGTTTCTTGAAACTGACAACCAGATTCCTCCTTACACTCGGAATTATGACAACACATAAACCAACAGCCTCTCTCAGAGACAAGCGACCAATGCCCATCTTGTGCCGGACAAACGTAGTTGACAAGATTGCACGCAGGGACTGCACAGAAAACTATAGAGGAGAAGCAGACAGACGACCATCGAGCTGCATTCATGCGGTTCTGTTACCCTGTAAACCCCATGCACAGCTGTTCCATGCAGGTACACACAGGGCACTGAGTGTCTCTGACTCCGGGACTTGGAACTCGGATTATATAACCGTCTGCAGCACTGGTTACTTCTTTGTGTGAGGTAACTCCCGATGGTACATATGTAAAACACGATAGCTGATTGAGAAAAACGTCCAAAATAGTACCCAAGAGACGTATTTCTGTTGTGTTTCTGGTCCTGTTCCTGACATGACATCCAGCATTGTACTTATTGTGTGCTTCCTGACGATTCGGTGGATGCTTCCATGATTGCATTGTGGGCAGTAATCTGCGTTTCAGCTGCAATTACGTGCGTTTGAAACCCAGGACCACCTGCCTCTATTCTGTTTTCTTCTTCACATGCGCAATTGCAACACAGTAAACGATGAATTAATATTGGAAAATGACATACACAGGCGTATGAAAAGCCCAGTTTCCGTGGCAATTATGCAATGGTTAGAGATTACATTGATTCAGGAGATAAGGATGGAAAATGTGTTTGGGTAGAGATGAGGAACATTGAGGAAAGAGTAAACCAGCCGGTGTAGCTTACAAGAACATTAACAGTAACAACAGTGTAAAAAAAAACGTACAGGAAAAATACCGCCTGTGAATGCTAAAAGAAGGCAAGAATTATGGGAGACATTCATTTCCCTTCTTCCACTCCCGTTTGAATTGTAAAGAAATTTTGAAGAAAAACAATCGAAAAGTCATATATGCAACATCGAACAACGTGCGTCATACCTTGGCCATTGATTACCGTAGATTAGAATACTTACAATATGGAAACAGGTCCTTCGGCCCAGCAACTCCACACCGACCCGCTCCAGCCCAAATGCATTCCTCTCCATTCACCCCGTCAATTTAGCACGGCCATTTCACCTAACCGGTACATTTTTGGACTATGGGAGAAAACCCGAGCAAGTGCATGCAGCCACGGGGAGAATGTGCAAACTCCACACATTCAGTTGCATGAGGCGGGAATTGACCCTAACTCTGTGGTATTGTGAAACAGCAGCGCTCACGATGGTGTCAGCGTTAGATGGGACTTATTTGCCGTCTTTTATTGGGAAAAATCTCTTTCATTGTGAGCATCTGGAAAGACCAGCTCCTTCGCCAGAAAAAGAAATGAATATGTCACTAACCTTGGATTGTTTCATGTCCAAGAACACTCAGATCAATACCTCTCTTGATCAGCTCTGCTGATCATGTTTGCAAAGAGATCTAGCAAATTGCCAAAGTGGGATTGTCCTTTCAATCAATAATTTTGACTCAGTTTGGCTGCAAACATCTTTTCCTAACTTTGTGTTTTTCTTCCTTTACATTGGTGTCTCGCACCTTACAATTGACAGCAGAGGTGGGAGAGGAGAATGGAAGCATTTAGCTCATCAAGTCAACGGGAGCTTTCAATGAAATTACGGCTGATTTGGTCAATGCTCAACCCACCTAAGCTGTCTGTAGTCATGGCCGAGTGGTTAAGGCGATGGATTAGAAATCCATTGGGGTTTCCCCACGTAGGTTCGAATCCTGCTGACTACGTTATGAATGCTTTCCTGCTGGTACAATTTTCGCTCAAAGTTCAGAAAAACTATTTTGTGAACCAGGCCGGTAATTTGATTGGACTTGGGAAACTCGAGTTCTTCATCAGAAATGTTCCATATTTAAAACATTATCTCTGTTTCTCTTTCCAGATACACTGCTCGACACATCGGGTTTCTGCAGCTGTTATTGAACGTCCTGAGCAGAAGTGCTGCTTTTCATTAGATTCCTTTAATCCCTGTCCACTGTTCTCTGACTCGGGTCAGTGGCAACACTTCCTCCTGCTCGTCAAAGTGCTCATTCCCCACCGCTCCCTCTCCCATAATTAGAAACAACTGCAGGAAATCGCCACTTAACCATCTTTGTTCCAAAGTGAAACTCATCGGCCTCGGGAATCTCTTCACCAAACGGGACTTCTCATCCCTGGACATGGTGCAAGCCAGAGGATTGTGAAGAGATACTGTGAAAATATTGTCAGTTGGCAGTTGAAAAAATGTTTAGGAAGCAAACCATATAATTTAGGCTCCAGCTTTGTAAATCTTGAGAAACTCTTTGGGAAATGGAATCAGAGGAGAATGAAGAAGTGTGAACTGTCGGACCGAGTAGAGGACGGGACATTGATTCTGATGTTCTCGGGATAGGAACTGATCTGAGACATTGAAATCATTCTCGCTCACGTACGTGAGGAATGCAAACTTCATCTGGACTCTGGGACAATGAAAAACTCTGGAACACTCAAGACAATATCCAAATATTTACTGGGATCACTACAGTACGAGTACTATAGATGAGTCAGTTTTTGCCCAGTGTGTGCAGGAGGGCTTCCTGACACAGTACGTACACATGCCTTCAAGGGACGAATTCACTTTCGATTTAGTACTGGGTAACGAGCCTGGCCAGGTTTTAGATTCGGAAGTAGGTGAGCACATTGGAGACAGCGATCACGATTATCTCAGGTTTACTTCCGTGATTGAAAGGGATAGGTGTACTCCACGGAGCAAGAGTTTCAGCTAGTGGAAGGGAGATTACGATGCAATGAGGTAAGATTTAGGAAGCGTAGAATGGGGTAGGAAACTGCAGGTGGTGAGCACATTAAAATGTGGAGCTTATTCAAGGAAAAGCTCCTGTGTGTCCTAGATAAGTATGTACCTGTCAGGCAGGGAGGAAGATATAGAACGCGTGAGCCGTGGTTTACTAAGGAAGTGGAATCCCTGGTCAAGAAGAACAAGAAGTCTTATGTTAGGACAAAATGTGAAAACTCAGTTAGAGCGCTCGAGGGTTCCAACGATATCAGGAGAGACCTAAAAAGAGATCTGAGAAGAGCCAGGAGGAGACATGAGAAGTTGTTGGTAGATAGGATCAGGGTTAACCCTAAGGCTTTCCATAGGTATGTCAGGATTAAAAGAATGACGAGAGTTAAATTTGGGACAATCAAGGATAATAGTGGGAAGTTGTGTGTGGAGTCAGAGGAGATAGGGGAAGCACGAAATAAATATTTTTCGGCAGTGTTCGCTATAGAAAATGAAAATGTTGGCGAGGAAGATACAGAGCTACTTGCGTCTAGACGAGAAGAGATTGAGGTTCACAAGAAAGAGATATTAGAAATACTGCAGAGTGTGAAAATAGATAAGTCAGCTGGGCCAGATGGGAGCGATCTGATTTTGTTTAGCAAATGCACTGCAGGAAGGTACAAATCAACTGATGCTTACAACGGCTCGTTTTGAGCCGCTAATTTCAGTGAAGTGTCGGCGCCAATAAAAGGTGTCACGCATCTCGTCTAATTCCACATCCTGAGCTCGAAATGACCAGAGGTTTCTCGCCGAGTTTCTGCAGGGTCTTGTTTGGACGACACCATGACATATTTTCACTGGAGTGGAACATGAAATCGCGTCGTGACTGTGAATAAAACGATGGAAACTTCCAGCAGAGAAGGACGCGACCCTGAAGCAGACAGCTGAGGACAAATGTTTCTCCTTTGCCAGTGAAAGGCACTGCTTCACAAATTGGAAACTTCGAAGTGAAGCAATGTTGGTGATTATCTTCGGTGCTTGTTCACCTTTTTCATTCTGATTCCGTGAAAGTCCATGGCATTACATATCAACATTCTGCCAAGTGCCAGCTTGCCCCTTGGGCCAGTGGCGTAGTGGATGAACGCGTCTAACTTCGGATTAGAAGATTGTAGGTTCGAGTTCTAAGTGGCTCGAGGGGGAATGTTTTGCTTTAACCGTGGTATACGTTGACGCTCCCCTGTAAAGTTCGCTCGGGAAATCGCCTCTGTGCTTCCGCATGTAAAGCTTGCATTTGTCCTATTGTCCATTTCAAATTCCAGCTCTCCACAACGGACACCTCCGTCAGTTTGGCGGTATCTTCTGGTGTGTCTCCCTCTGTGGGTGAAAATGAGCATGAGTTCCTCAAAAGAGTTACAATTCGTTGTGGAAGTGTCACACTTTTGTCACATTATTGTGCCATGTAAGAACATAGGATTACCTCATTGACATTTGACCTGGAAACATTAGAACACACGAGACTTTGGGCCAAAGTTCGAAACAGCGACTAGAATTGATGGCTCTCTGATTAGCCGCAATGCACACGGGCGGAATGGCCTTTTCCCACTTTGTAAATCTTCGAAGACAATTTGAAAAAAAATCTGCAACGAAAATGTTCAGAAAGGGTGTTTTATTGACACCAAATACGATAGTATCTATCGCCTTGTCTTGTTGTTTACTTGTGAGGATTCGGTATTCTCAGCACCGTGGCCCGGATCGTATTCCCGCTCATGGAATGGTTGTATAGTTCAGCAAACATATCGGTGTACCAGTACTTCTGCCGATTTTCCGTTGCTGGCAGGTCATTGGTTTTGTCCAAAACATTATGAAGGTTAACATAAAACAAATAGCTGCAGGTGCTGGAAATCTGAGCCCAAAACAAAAATTGTTTGTGCAGCGGAGCATGACTGGCAACAGAAACGTCGACTCTCCTGCTCCTCGGATGCAGCCTGACCTGCTGTGCTTTTCCAGCATCACTCTGATCTAAAGTCAGGTTTCCAGCATCTGCAGTCCTCACTTTTGCCTAGTTTCTTCAGTGTCTCTGGTTCCCAATTCAAGAAGTCCATCTCGAGCGGTTTCACGTTTGTACCTCCGTGCTGAGGAGTTGAAGAGTGAAGAAAAGTAACTCACCTCCTCCATCTCTGGGGTAATTAGGGACTGAAAATGAATCGTGTCACATTGAAATATATCTACATGCGAATTAATCTCTGTCTTTTATTGGGAACCATCTCTTTCATTGTAACCATCAGGAAAGATCATTTCGTTCGCCAGAAAAAGAAATGAATATGTCACTAACCTTTGTTTGCTTCAGGTCCGAGAATACTCAGATCAATAGCTCCCTTGCTTACTTCTGCTGGTCATGTTCGCAAAGAGATATGGCAAATTGCCAAGTGTGATTTTCCTTTCAATAAATAATTTTGACTCACTTTGCCTGCAAATATCTTTTCCTACCTTTGTGCTTTTCTTCTTGTACATTGGTGTCTCGCACCTTACAAGTGACAGCAAAGGTATGAAAGGAGATGGGAGCATTTCACTCATCAAGTCAACGGTAGCTTTCAATGAGATCACGGCTGATTTGGTCAAAGCTCAACCCACCGGAGCCGTCTGTAGTCATGGCCGAGTGGTTAAGGCGATAGATTAGAAATCCATTGGGGCTTCCCCACGTAGGTTCGTAATCCTGCTGACTACGTTATGAATGCTTTCCTGCTGGTACAATTTTCGCTCAAAGTTCAGAAAAACTATTTTGTGAACCAGGCCGGTAATTTGATTAGACTTGGGAAACTCGAGTTCTTCATCAGAAATGTTCCATATTTAAAACATTATCTCTGTTTCTCTTTCCAGATACACTGCTCGACACATCGGGTTTCTGCAGCTGTTATTGAACGTCCTGAGTAGAAGTGCTGCTTTTCATTTGATTCCTTTAATTCCTGTCCACTGTTCTCTGACTCGGGTCAGTGGCAACACTTCCTCCTGCTCGTCAAAGTGCTCATTCCCCACCGCTCCCTCTCCCATCATTAGAAACAACCGCAAGAAATCGCCACTTAACCATCTTTGTTCCAAAGTGAAACTCATCAGCCTCGGGAATCTCTCCACCAAACGGGACTTCTCATCCCTGGACATGGTGCAAGCCAGAGGATTGTGAAGAGATACTGTGAAAATATTGTCAGTTGGCAGTTGAAAAAATATTTAGGAAGCAAACCATATAATTTAGGCTCCAGCTTTGTAAATCTTGAGAAACTCTTTGGGAAATGGAATCAGAGGAGAATGAAGAAGTGTGAACTGTCGGACCGAGTAGAGGACGGGACATTGACTCTGATGTTCTCGGGACAGGAACTGATCTGAGACATTGAAATCATTCTCGCTCACGTACGTGAGGAATGCAAACTTCATCTGGACTCTGGGACAATGAAAAACTCTGGAACACTCAAGACAATGATGTGTTTCTGTTCGCCGAGCTGGAAGTTTTTGTTTGAAACGTTTCGTCCCCTGTCTAGGTGGCATCCTCAGTGCTTGGGGGGCTCCTGTGAAGCGCTTCTGTGGTGTTTCCTGCGGCATTTATAGTGGCCTGTCCTTGCCGCTTCCTGTTGTCAGTTTCAGCTCTCCGCTGCAGTGGCTTGTATATTGGGTCCAAGTCGATGTGTTTGTTGATGGAGTTTGTGGATGAGTACCATGCTTCTGGGAATTCCCTGGCTGTTCTTTGTTTGGCTTGCCCTATAATAGTAGTGTTGTCCCACTCGAATTCATGTTGCTTGTCGTCTGTGTGTGTGGCGACTACGCATAGTTGGTCGCTTCGTTTCGTGGCTAGTTGATGTTCCTGGATGCGGATCGTTAGCTGTCTTCCTGTTTGTCCTATATAGTGTTTTGTGCAGTCCTTGCATGGGATTTTGTATACTCCATTAGTTTTGCTCATGTTGGGTATCGGGTCCTTAGTTCTGGTAAGCTGTTGTCTGAGTGTGGCTGTTGGTTTGTGTGCTGTTAAGAGTCACAGTGGTCGCAGTAGTCTGGCTGTCAGTTCGGAGATGTTCTTGATGTGTGGTAGTGTGGCTAGTCCTTTGGGTTGTGGCATGTCCTCTTTCCGTGGTCTATCCCTTAGGCATCTGTTGATAAAATTGCGAGGATATCCGTTTTCGGCGAATACCTTGTATAGGTGTTCCTCTTCCTCTTTTTGCAGTTCTCGTGTGCTGCAGTGTGTTGTGCCCCTTTTGAATGGTGTCTTGATGCAACTTCGTTTGTGTATGTTGGGGTGGTTGCTCTCATAATTCAGGACTTGGTCTGTGTGTGTGGCTTTCCTGTGTACCTTTGTGGTGAATTCTCCGTTAGGTGTTCTCTGTACCATCACGTGTAGGAATGGGAGTTGGTTGCCCTTTTCTTCCTCTCTGGTGAATCGGATTCCTGTGAGTGTGGAGTTGATGATCCTTTGTGTTTTCTCTATTTCCGTGTTTTTAATGATTACAAAGGTGTCATCCACGTATCTGAACCAGTGTTTGGGTTGAATTTGCGGTCAGACTGCTCTAACCTTTGCATTACTGCTTCTGCTATGAGTCCAGAGATCGGTGAGCCCATGGGTGTTCCGTTGATTTGTTCGTATATCTGGTTGTTGAATGTGAAGTGTGTTGTGAGGCACAAGTCTCAAGATTTAGGAAGATTAGGTAAGATTTAGGAAGCGTAGAATGGGGTAGGAAACTGCAGGTGCTGAGCACATTAAAATGTGGAGCTTATTCAAGGAAAAGCTCCTGTGTGACCTAGATAAGTATGTACCTGTCAGGCAGAGAGGAAGATATAGAACGCGTGAGCCGTGGTTTACAAAGGAAGTGGAATCCCTGGTCAAGAAGAACAAGAAGTCTAATGTTAGGACAAAATGTGAAAACTCAGTTAGAGCGCTCGAGGGTTCCAACGATGTCAGGAAAGATCTAACAGAGAGCTGAGAAGAGCCAGGAGGAGACATGTGAAGTTGTTGGCAGATAGGATCAGCGTTAACCCTAAGGTTTTCCATAGGTATGTCAGGATTAAAAGAATGACGAGAGTTGAATTTGAGACAATCAAGGATAATAATGGGAAGTTGTGTGTGGAGTCAGAGGAGATTGGGGAAGCACTAAATAAATATTTTTCGACAGTGTTCGCAAAAGAAAATGAAAATGTTGGCGAGGAAGATACTGAGGTACTTGCTTCCAGAGTACGAGAGATTGAGGTTCACAAGGATTAGGTGATAGAAATACTGCAGAGTGTGATAACAGACAAGTCCCCTGGGCTGAATGGGATCTGTCCTCGTATCCTCTGGGAAGCAAGGGAAGAGATTGATGAGCCTTTGGCATCGATCGTCAAATCATCGTTATCGACAGGAATAGTGCCTGTGGAATGGAGCATAGCATACGTTGTTCCCGTGTTCAAAAAGTGTCGTAGAGTCAACCCTGGTAATTACAGACCAGTGAGTCTCACTGCAGTTGTTGGTAACGTGTTGGAAAAGGTTATTATAGATAGGATTTATGACCATCTGGAAAAGAATAATCTGATCCGGGACAGTCAGCACGGTTTTGTGATGGGTCGGCCTTGCCTAACGAATCTTATTGACTTTTTTGACAAAGTGACCAAACAGGGAGATTACAGTAAACCGGTTGATGTAGTGTATATGGATTTCAGAACGTTGTTCGATAAGGTTCCCCACAATAGGCTATTATACAAAATGCGGTGGAATGGAATTGTGGGAGAGATTGCAGCTTTGATCAGTAATTGGCTTGCCAATAGAAAACAGTGTTGTAGTTAATGGAACATGTTCTTCTTGGTGTCCATGTACTGGCGGCGTACCACAAGGGTCGGTGTTAGGTCCACTGCTGTTACATGAGATCTAACCTTGCCAATCAGTCTCCCATGGGGAACATTGTTGAACGCCTTACTGAAGTCCATTTCGATCACATTTACTGCTCCGCCCTCATCAATCTTCTTTGTTACTTCTTCAAAAAACTCAAATCAAGTTTGTGAGACATGATTTCCAACGCACAAAGCCATGTTAACTGTCCTGAATCAGTCCTTGTCTTTCCAAATACATGTACATTCTGTTCCTCAGGATTCCCAGCAACAATTGGAGTATTCTTGGCAGATGCAGTTTCATGTAGGGGATGTGAGGTCATATACTTTGTTGTGAAGAATCAAAAGACACGCTACTATTAAAATCGATAGAAACGCAAAAGATGTGCAGTGCAGAGGAATCTCAGTGTTCTCATACATGAAACGAACATATTTATTTCTTGGTGGCAAAAGAAAGCCTTTTCTGATGCTCACAATTAAAGAGATGGTTTCCAAGAAAATAGGAAAATTAAGTCACCAGTAGACTAATCAATTACCAAGATATCACTCGTAATGTTTTATGGGACATGTGGGATATTTTTGATTATGGTTCTCCAAACATTTTTACAATGGAACGGAGAGTTTTAGATGGGAAGTTAAGATCACGCATGACTATTGCCATTTTTGTCACTCACACACAATATATTTTCCTTGTACGATTTATTTCGCTTTGTGGTTACTGCGAGTGGGCTTGTAAACTACATATGCTTGTGAGTTCATTCCTCACTGTTCCTCAACTCCAGCCAAACAGACTTTACATCCTTATTTCCTGAGTCAAGGTAATCTCTAACCATTGCATAAATGTCATTAAAACTTCGATATTTCACAGGCCTCTGTATATCATCCTACAATATTAATTGATCCTTTACTGTATTGCAGTTGCGCATAAGAAGAGAAAAAATAGCATCGAGAATGGTGGACCTCCGGTTCTCACACCCATTATTGAAGCGAAAATGCAGATTACTGCCCATAATACGATCGTGGAAGCATGTGCAGAACGCTCAGAATACACAGAATAAGTGCAGTGCCACAGGGCATGTCAGGGACAGCACCAGAAAGACAACAGAAATGTTGCTATGAGCTCCATTTTTGGATATATTGCTCAATGAGCAATAGAGTGTTACGTATGTTCCATCAGGAGTTACCTCACACAAGGAAGTAACCAGTGTTGCAGACGGTCATATCATCCGAGTTCCAAGCCCTGGAATCAGAGACATTCAATATTCTGCGCATAACTGCAAGGAACAGCTGTCCGAGGCGTTTACAGTCCAGATGAAATTATGAATGCAGCTCTCTAGTTGACAGCCTCTTCCTCCTATGTCGTGTTTCGTGCAGTCCCAGCGTGGAATCTCGTCAACCACGTTTGACCTGCATATGATGCGTATTGGGCCTTGTTTTCTCGTGAGTTGTTGTCTGAGTGAGGCTCTCGGTTTCTGTGCTGTCATAAGTCCGAGTGTTCGGAGGAGTCTGGATATTGTTTTCCAGAATTTGTTTTTAATACAGGGAAGCATGATTTAAAAATTACCTCAAAGCATATCCTCGTTGCGAATTTTGTGCCATGCATCTGCGAATGAAGATGTGTGGATATTGGTTATTGGCAAAGAATTTGTGTGGGCGTCAGTCCAGCAGTCCCTAGTAGCAATACGTACAAACGGCAAGGGCCACACATTCGACTAGAATAGCACAACAATAATAGGACAGGGCAAGCAGAATTCCTGGAAGCAGGACACTCATCCACGGATTCCATCCGTTGGACCCAATCTGCAATCCCAACAAGCAGCGTGAATGAAACCAAATGAATTCGGACCAAAACATGAGAGCAGCGCTTCACAGGAACCTCTGTAGCGCTGGGAATGTCACCCAGACAGGCGAGGAAAAGTCTGCAAACCATCTTCCTCGCGTCACAGAACTTTTCAACAAGAACTCCAGAAGCATCCGAACTTCACATCTTTCTGCTCCAAAACACTCCGCTTTTCCACAACAGAGAATTGCACACTCAACTACCGCGTGTAAGATGAGAATACCAGTCCCGACACTACCAAGGGCGGCAGTAAGAGCGAGGGGAAACAGCTGCCACTGTCATTCCACAGCTACAAACGCTCTCTTTGAAAGGTACATTTTCGTATGAATGTCGGGGCAGCAGTAGAATATGGGAACTAAACAGCCTGCGCTGTGTATACATATTCTGGACAATGTGAGTTGTTCACAGCTTTCCCTGAAAGTCGTTATTTCACCGCTGTTGTGAAGCCAGATCCTGCACTGAATCTGCTCCCTCATGTTTTGTTGTTGTGGCTAAAAGGTGGGCAATAGCAACGTGAAACTTTGTTATATTTCTCTTATTTCCTTCATTACTGTCCTGGTGAGGGAGGCTGGAGATTGGCTTGCTCGATCAGATGGAGGCACCAGCGCATTGTTCACCTAATTTAATCGAGAATATAATTGGTAATATTCACTTTGCATGGTACATTTTTCTGTTATGTTTTATGTTACTTGAGCACTTTCTGTTACTTGGCAATGCACTACATCTCCAGAATGTCGGGAAGCTCCGTTTGGAATTGCTTCGGTGCTATTTGTGTGAGCAGTTCTTGACATACACGTCTCGCACTTCCTCACAGACAGAAGTAATGTGTTTGTGTGTCTGATAATGACTCTGCACTTGGTCCACGTTAAGAGCTGTCAGTTTTGGATTCACTGGAGAGTTGAGGGGACAACATGATTTGTGAGGTGTTTTTTAGTCAACGAAATTATTTGATGGAGAACTTGGGAATGTATCAAGGAGAATGCTCATTGTCTGTAAATGTCTTGAAAACATTCCTCTCTTTGTCATTTCAAAACATTACGCCTCAAGAAAAAATAAAATTCAAACACGCTGACTTAGTAAGAAACAGCATGCGTTTTTGCAAGTGGTCTATTCAAACTGTTGTCAGGTACTGGAGTGTCACAGAATTGCCGAGCACGGAAGCAAACCTTCCTATCCAACTTGCACCTGCTGAACAAATGACCGTAACTAATCTAAACATATTTGCCAATATTTGTCCCTTATCTTTCCGAACACTTCCTGTCTGCATACTCATTTAGATGCCTTTGAAGTGTTGTGAGTGTACCAATCTCTGCCACTAAATGTGGCAATTTATTCCACACGCGCAAAAATATCTGTCGTAAAAACAAGTGTCGTTCACATCCCTTTCAAGTTGTACCGCTCTGACATTAAACCTATGCTATCTCGCGTTAAACTCACGTGACTTCTGAAAAAGTGTACATTGACTATGTTCTCTGCTCGTCTACCTCATGATTTTGTAAACTTTTCCAAGGACATCCATCAGGCCTGAAGCTCCGGGGAAAACTGTCGAAGAATATTCAGCTTCTCACCAATGTCTACACCGTGCAAACCTTTCAAATCGTTGTAAATATATATTTTTTAATTTTGCGAAGGTATTCGTAGAAAGTGCCAGGGGAAATTGTCTGAAGTGAAGCGATGCTGAAACATTAGTCTTGACCGGTTTGGCGCTTAGTTATCGTCAGGGAGCGTCGCCGAGTGGTTTAATGCATGTAAAAACAATGAATGACGATGCTGGAGACCAGATTCAGGATTAGTGGTGCTGAACAGTGCAGCAGTTCAGGCAGCATCCGAGCAGCAGTAAAATCGACGTTTCGGGCGAAACCCTGTATTGCTGATGAAGGGCGTTTGCCTGAAACTTCGATTTTACTGCTCCACGGATGCTGCCTGAACTTCTGTGCTCTTCCAGCACCACTAATCCAGAGAGGTTTAATGTGCTGGGTTTAGGGTCCAGTCTCTATTGCGTCGTGGGTTTTAAAACCAACTTTGCAACAGAACAACAGCAGGCAGCTTTTTATGACAGAACGACACAGGTCCTGATATTGTTTTATGGGTGTTTGTTACTCCTCGGGTCTCTCACCCTCTCTGCGGTAAACACAGGTACATGAGCAACTGATTCTTAAAATAATGAGAACTACTGCTGTCCACATCCTCTCGAGCACTGTGCGTTTGGATGTGTGCACGCACAATTTTGCTGCCAGTTTCTGTGTCTCAAATGGTCAGAGCATTTGGCTGAAATGTTGGTTGTCCTAGCCCAAAAAGAGCACAGAGCTGTACATCTCTATGACTCTGTGACTCTAAGTATTGAGACCGACCATGTACTGACAATACAATCACGAAAACTCATCCATGATTGACCCTGAGTCCGCAGTGAGCGAAAAGGTCACGTACAGCCGAATGTGACCCCACTCTCTACAAGCCCCCGCTGCCAACGAAAGGGGCCACAGCCGTTTCAATCAGCGGCTTCCTGCCCAGACCTGGGACACAGCTCATGGAAACTCCTTCCTCAGGAACGGCTGTTACCGTGTGAAAGGGTAAAAAAATTCTATTTCAAATTGGAAATGGCTTCAGAAGATTGTTCCTGTTTTTAAAACATTTTATAATCAGAATTCCTGTCTCGAATATTAGAAGTGGGAAACTTTGTAGGCAGGTAGAACAAAGAAAGTGTTGATGGTGAGGACTCTGTCTATTCAGCAGATGCGATTCCCTACACTCTAATCAGAAATGATTTGGTTTCCTGAGGTATTTTCCCGATTGATTTGCAGTCTGCCAGATTGTCTGGGAATCACTTTGGCGATCTAAGGATCAGGGTCAAAATATTAAAATATTAACAGAGAATGGTAAATCCCGGGGCAAGGCCTAAATGGATTGTAATGGTCTGAAGAAATAAATCTGAGAATTGAAAGACTTGAATAATGTTATTGGCAATGGGGAGGAATGAACGAGATTTTTGAAAATTGCCGTGTCAGCTGAATTAAACTCAGTATGAAATGATAAATTAACCAACACCAATCCTTTCCTGGCTCGCTCAGTCGGTAGAGCTTGAGATCTTTAATCTCAATGGTGTGGGGTCGAGACCCATGCAGGGCGCTGTTGTTTGTTAATATGTTTGCCGCTCTCCATTAATGTTGCAAGAGCGAATTCGCTCGCTGAGGCAGGTTTTGTTGACACATTTTTTTCCTCCGTTTTTGATCATCTCTTGGTTTCTGAGTGAAAACTGTCTCCACTGTTCTGCAGGTGCAAGAGACAAGGTTATCAGTTCAGCCGAATATGCTATAGACGATGTCCCTTCCAAAATGTGAGGTATCATTCCAAACGTGCCCCAACCAAAATGTCCAGAGACGTCGAATGCGAATGGACACATGACAGTGACAGCTGCATGTCAAATGGTGCTGCAATAGAATTAACTGAATGAGAATGCTCTGATGGAAACCGAATCGAACTCTACCTGAAATTTTCCCAATTCACTCGGTAAATGATGCTGTTGTCGACCCATATGCGTTTACGTCATGAACAGCTTATTGTAAGTAACACGGGTGGGGGTGATGCAGGATAGTGAGGTTTCCGTGTGGGTCAGATGTGATTTGTTCGAACAGGGAATTCAAACGTCCACAGAGCAGACATAGCTGATTGGTCCAGGATCACACTTCTCCCTTCTGTTTCAGTACCAACAAAAGAAATTGCGAGAAAATCTCAGCATGTCTCGTAGAATCTTGGAATGGAAAACCGTGTTTAGTCTTCAAGACCAGTGACACTTATTTCTCCATGTCCATCTACGTCTACCTTTTTATTGAATATCTCCTGACTCTCAACTTTATACTCAGTTTCTCTTTTATTACTCTGTCTCTAAACATTCTCCCAGTCTCAAAATTTAATAGCAGAACTGTTTCATCTCTCACCTCGCCGAGTTATGAGAGGAGGACTTCGAAATGCACGATTAACTCTGTTTCTATTTCCTTAGATAGTGGATGGCCAGAGACCATCCAATAATGTCTGACATGTATATTAGACATCTGTGAGGAGGTAATGAGCAAGTAAGACGAAGTCTACCCTGCAGAGGTGACCAGCTGTAATTTCCAAAAGGCTTTTGGCGAGGTGCAGTATGACAAACTGCTCAATAATGGACAACTTCTACTTTAGACGATGGTGTGTTTGGAGTATCCCCATCCTCTCCGATTCTGCCTGGATTTCCTCCCCAGATGAAAAATGCGTCAGTGACCTTCTTTGGCCACGGGGAATGCAGAGTTACAGGAATTGGGTAAAGGTGTGAGTTTGGGTGTGATGTCCGTGGCAGGATTAAAGGAATCTTCCTGGGCCGATTGGCCTGATTCCACATTGTAGGTATTATATTAGGACAAGGTTAATCGCAGGGATGTAGGCTTTTATCATATGAATTCCTTTTTTTAAACATATGATTTCAATTGAATCTGTTGAAGATATAAGGAGGGGATGGGCATTCTTAAAGAGGACATCATTAAGGTCAAGCGAGAATGTCAGATCGCCTTAGCACGTAAAATTAAGGATATAATCTAAAGAGATTCCACAAGGATATTAAGAACTGGAGAAGAAATAGGACCACTTTAAGATGAAAGAGCTCATTTTTGTTTTTAACCTCAGCAGATGGATATATATATATATATATATATAATGTTCACTTCGCGGAGAACGAAATGGACCCTACAACTAAATATTGATGTTTATAAAGTCGTTTCCATTGAAAAGGGCAAGTGCCGGAGGACTTGGAAAATATGAAGATGGATATTTCTCTGGAATTTGATCTCATGTATCCCGGAACTTTGTGGCAAGTTAGGGAATGATACTGTTGGGCCTTTCGCAGAAATAATTGTGTAAACTATTGCTATGAGTGAGTCGCCGAAAAAATGGGAAGTGGCTAATTTTGTGCTTTAGTTAAGAAAGGGTTACATGGAGAATCCTGATAACGATAGACCTGTGTTTCTGACGGTGGTCTTAAGTAAGTTGTTGGATGCAATTATAAACTATAGGATTTAAATGCATTTGGAGATACAAGGAATAAATAGGAATAACCAGAATGCTTTTGCGCGAGGGAAGTTGTATCTCACAAACATGACTGAGTTTTCGAGGGCATAACTAATATGATTGATCCGGACAAAGTGGTAGATATTGCTCACTTGAACTTTAATAAAACCTTTTTCAAGGTTCCACATGTTTGCCTGATTCAAAAAGTGAGATCACAGAGAGTTCGGTGAGATTTCCAATTCGATATAAAATGAGATTAACAGCAGGAGGCTGGGAATAGCCGTGGAAAGTAGCTTTCAGACTGGAGGACTATTACCGATGGTGTCCCACAAGGATCGATGCTGAGCCCACATTCATTTTTTTCATTTAAATAAATGATTTAGGTGAGAAGATAAAAAGCATGGTAAGTCATTTACAAAATTTGTCGGAAAAGGGACAATAAAAAGATGGAAGATTGTGAAGAGATTTTCTCGTCAGGTCAATTTCTCTCTCTGTCCTCGAGTTTTTAAAGCGTGGGGGAGTGGGTTTGGGGCAGGACAGTGAAAGGCCATCCGTCCATCGTACAGACCAGGTTGTCTGACGTCCATCTATTCTCGTCCCAGTTTGCAGCATTTTCCCCATAACTTTGAATGTTGACTTTCCAGGGAAAATGTCAATGAAATTCGCTCTGTGAGTTTAAATGACACAACAATGGTACTGACGGTTAACTGGATTGCAACACCTTTGAGGAACGTATTCTCATGTTCACACACAGAGGCAGACACGCAGGCACATTCCCCGCCGTGAGAGAGTTCTCATCATTATACACACTCCATGCGCTTTACGTCCGCAAGTTTCTCCGGTGAAAGGCGGCTTTAAGTAGAATACAAGGCACTTCTCCAGAAAATGTGAACCGTTGCTGTGAGCTGCGATATGAAGTGGATACTGAGCTGAAATAGTCCCACACGCTTCGCATGTGTAACTTTCAGTGACACAAATCCCACCAAATCAAGGCATCTTGCTCCTGAGATCTGACAGGATAGTGCCCAGCAAACATTCCTCACTAAAACTACTGACACACGACCAACTCTAGACACTTTCACGTCTCGTCTCGTCTCGTTCTGTTTCTGTCCCTGTGACACCTCCAGATTCCTCTTCATGTCTAGTCCCGAGATCATTGAGCTGTTTGATACAAATACAGACACAACGAGAAAGTGATATTTATTTCAAAAGCAGAATCAGGGAATGTAAGCCTCGAGGGCTTGCTCACGGCAGGGCAATAAGGCACCACGGTTTCATGTCCTGATTATCGTAAAGACTGATTCCACCAATGGGCATCGTACCAGTTATTACCAATTAAAATCTTCCAATGAATACCGTGACTGACAGAAAGTAGCTTCGACCCCTTCTTCGCTGAGGGGCATTTTGCAAACAATGTCCTGTTCCTTCACAAACTGAGATTTTCTCAGCTGGCCATGGATGCGTCGAGCACAGAAAATGCCCTTTGGCCTACTAAGTGTGCAAATTCCAATACAATCCCCTGAACTGTTCTTACCTCATTTGGAAGCACTTTGCTCAAAGGCTCAAACGAATTCAGCACTGTCAGTGTTCGACTGTATGGATCTTTCATGCTTTGGAGGTTTCTGCCTTTTCAATCATGACAGGCGGTTGGTTGCAGTTTCCCAAGCTTCCTTATCTGGGTTATATGCATTTTACTTCATCCTGCGATTTGAATTTCAAACAAAAAAGGAGAGAACAAACACACTTATGGTTCACTCTCGACTGTCAATCACAGTCAGAAAAATGCTTAACTGCATGAGGAACTCAAAGTGGAATTAACACCCATCGCCTCAATCACTTGGCCACACCTGCAGAAGAACGCGACAAAAATGGTTTCAAGTTCTCCCTCCCTGTGGAGCTGAGGGACAGGCAATCATTGTTAGGTTTGTTTGAATTGAATCACCACAGCTTCGACAGGGTAAAATGTCAGGATATGTTTGGTCTGTGTAATCAATCTCGAGATTTCAAATTATCATTCATTTAGAAGCAAAGACAGAGATTGCAAGATAAACTAAGCATGTCTGACAGCATCTGGAGATAGAGAAACAGAGACAACGATTCAGAGCTTTAGATTAGATTACTTACAGTGTGGAAACAGGCCCTTCGGCCCAACAAGTCCGCACCGACCCGCCGAAGCGGAACCCACCCAGACCCATTCTCCTACATTTACCCCTTCACCTAACACTACGGGCAATTTAGCATGGCCAATTCACCTAACCTGCACATTTTTGGATTGTGGGAGGAAACCGGAGCACCCGGAGGAAACCCACGCAGACACGGGGAGAATGTTCAAACTCCACACAGTCAGTCGCCTGAGGTGGGAATTCAGCGTGGGTCTCTGGCGCTGTGAGGCAGCAGTGCTAACCACTGTGCCACCATGCCACCCTCCTGCTTCTTCAGGAGTTTCTCAGAACTCTGTTTTTCTCACAGGGTCTTCCATTCCTGCCGAGTTCCTTGAGTAGTTTTTGTTTTTGTCAGAGATTCCAAGCATCCGCAACACTTTACTAGCCATTAAACAATAAAGAAACACATTTATCGTTCCTCACGGGATAGGTTTTCCGATTGGGAGCATATTCCCGAACCTACTAAAAACACGAAACTGCACAGCAAAGGATTCAGATGGATAAGAACAGCGATCGCTCCATGTGTGGGAACACCCTATCAGTTAACAGCCAAACAGGAGAATTAATTGCTCCATAGAGACTGGGGAGTTCCTTGTGGCAAGCCCCTTGCAGGATCTCATAAAGAAGACTGTTAGCGAATTCAAGAATTCGCCTGCCCTTCGTAGAATGACAATTGCCCTCGATTGGTTTGACGTTTCCAAAATGAATCCTGGGACATTCGTTTTGGAAAATGGGAACAGTCTGATCCCACGCCTTGCCGACACAGTCATGTCACCGGGAACCAGCTCTCCTAAAACCGGGACCTATTCCCTTCGTGCCTCATGACGAACATATTCCTGACCACGGTAAAAACCGCGGAACTGTGCAGCTAAAGAAAAAAAGATGGTGTGATTGTCGCTCCCTTCCTGGGTCGTGGGAGAACAGCACCTGTTAGTGAAGAGCCGAACGCACTGACTAACATCGCCACAGAGACTGATGAGCCAACGGCGTCAATGATCTCCAAATGCAAGCTTTCGTCTGCTCCTCCCCCATGGAAAATACTCCTTAATTAGCTTTACCTTTCGAAAATAAATCTTTGGAAATTCATTCTGAAGACATGAGAATAGTCTGCTCCCACCCTCTAAAGACACAACCATAACACCAGGAACCAGTTCTCCTCCAACCGCGACCGTGTCTCTTCCGGCCTTTCAGTGTCTTGTCTGTGACCGTGTTTTCTCATTGTCCCGGAGCCGAAATGAGATTTGACGTCCTGACGTGCAGGAACGAGAATCTTTTCAATGTCACAGATCAGTTCATGTCCGGAGGGCATCAGAGTCAAAGCACTGGCCTCCACAAGCACGGAAAGATTTCTAACCTGTCTCCGCTCAGTTGAACAGTTCATCGTTCATTCGCCTCTGGATCCGCTTCCCAAGGAATATATAAAGATTCAAAAAACTCGAGACGCGGATTTCTGCTTTGCTTCTTGACAGTTTCCCCACCTGCCAATTGGCAAAATTTTCCAAGAATCTCTTCACAACCCTCTGCTTTGCACAATGTCCAGAGATAAATAAATCTCACTTTGTGGAGAGATTCCCGACTCTAGGAATGTTCTGTTTGGAGCAAAGACGTTTAATGGGAGATTTCCTGAGAATGTTTACAATGATGTGAGCGAAAGTGGTGTGGCTGGGTGTGTTGATGATCAGGAGGAACTGCTGCCCCTGACCAAGGCAACTGACCAAAGGACGAAGAGTGAAGACGTTGATGCAAAACACAACTTGTGTCAAATAAACTCAGTGAAACCTACGTATACACCATTATTTGTTATTAACTGGGATAGAGGAACAGAGCTAACGTTTTGAGTTAGATCCGTTTCTCGTTCAGAACACAAGTTTCCTGCATGTCAACAATTGAGCAGACCTGAGAAAATGTCGAGTTGTTGAGACGGGTTTTCTGGAGTTGCAGAGATAACTCCCATTGATGAGAGATAGAGTGGATGGGAAAGATCGATTTCAACGAGCAGATAGATTAACAATACGGCAATGGTCGAGTAACAAAGATGTTCTTGTATTTTTACAGCGCCTTTCAGCACAACTTCAGTCACAGGCACTGAAGTAACTTTGAAGTAGATGTGTCATTTTCAAAACTAAAGCGCTAATCAGGGCAGTTTGTTCAACCAGAGGTCAAAAAAGAGCACTCAGAACTGGCTCTGGAGACACCAGTGAGATGATGCTTTACTTTAAGCATTTGTTCTAATCTGGTTTATATCCAGAATAGTGCAGATTTGGAGGTTCTAATCTCAGGGGAAGGTGTTACCCACTAAGACACAGATGAGGAGGATGTTCTCACGTTCAGAGGGTAGCAAGTATGTAGAAGTATTTACAGCAGAAGTCTGGCAAGACTCAGTATATTTAAGCCTTCAATTATCTCTGTATTAATAGCATGGAGCAACTGGCAGAATGAAATGTGCACAAATGTGCTGACAATTCAGACTCGTGAGAGCGCATATTATGTTGAGAACGTGGCATTTCGCACAGGCATATAGGTAGGTTGAATGAATGGGGAATAACTTGTCAGATGCAGTTTCATGTCGGCATTATGAGGTCATGCACTTTGGTCGGAGAAGTCAAAAGAAAGAACACTATTAAAACCGAGAGAAAGTAGAAGAAACGTGTGAGACAGGTGAATCTCATGCCTGACACAAACATGTTTAGTGTCATATTCTTTCCCTGACAAAAAGGATGGCTTCCTTTACGAATGCTCACAATGACAGAGATGGTTTCCAAGGAAAGTAAAAAACCCTGAAACAAATAGCCCAATCGAAAACAAAGGAAAGAATTGAGTCGTTCCAATGGACAACTTTGATGCTTATGGCTCTCTACAATTTGTTTATAATGGAGCTGGAAGTGTGAATTGGTTGAGCTGGGGAGGGAAAGTCAGGTCACCCATGATTACTGTCATTCTTCGTCTGTCTTCCTCATTTTTTTGTATGTTTTATTGTGGTTACTGTGAGTGCGCTTGTAAACCACACCACTGGTGACTTGTTTCCCAGACAGTTCTTCAACACGACTCGTAAGAATTCAACATTCTTTTCTCCTGAATCTAGGTAATCTCTAAACACTGTGCAAATATCACCAGAACCTCGACATTTTCCACGCCTGTCTGCCTTCTTGCAATATCAATTGATCCATCACTGTGCTCCTGTTGCACAAATCAAGAACGACCCAAACCGCATCAATTGCATCGAGGCTGCGAACGCAGATAACTGCAGCCGCTCCCCAGAGTACTGGCAACTGTGTGATCACAGAAGCACACATTGAACAACCAGGAAACCCAAAATAATTACAATGCCAGAGGCCGTGCCAGGAATGGTACCTGAGAAACAACTGAAACACTCTTTTGAGCTACGGACCTGGTTATATTTTTCAATCAGCAATCGAAGTTTACATTGGTTATATTAACTGGTCCCTCACTCAAGGAACCAACAACTGCTGCAAACGGAGGAGAAAATGAGGACTTTAGATACTGGACATCAGAGTCTAGAGTGCAGTGCTGGAAAACACAGCAGTTCAGGCAGCATCTGAGGAGCAGGAGAACCGATGGTTTGGGCATGTGCCTGATGACTTGCTCATGCCAGAAACGTCCATTCTCCTGCTTCTTGGATGCTGCCTAACCTGCTGTACTTTTCCAGCAACACCGTCTCCATTGCTGCAGACTGTCATACAATCCAAGCTTCCAGCCGCAGAATTAGCAACACTCAGTGTAATGAGTCAACCTATTGAAGACACCGGCAGTGGTGCTTAGTGTCAAGTAGATCTTCATGAATGCGTGTCGTGAATTGTCTGTCCTGTGTCATGTTCCCTGGTCTCACTACGTGCAACATTGTTTGACCATATTTGTATTGTACATGATGGGGTTTGGGTCCATTGTTCTGGTGAGTTGTTGTCTAAATGTGGCTGTCGGTTTATATTCTCTCATAGATCCGAGTAGTCAAAGGCTGTCCGTTCCGAGACATTTTTGCTTGATGTGTTGGGTCTTGGCATGCCCTCCTAACGTTGTTTGTCTGCAAGGAATTTGCGGGAATATCTATTGTTGCAAAGCATTTCTGGAGGATCCAGTAAACACCACAATCAGTTGTACAGAGTGGCAATGCACAGACATGACGAGGTCAACAAATTCGACCAGAACAACACAACAATAATTGGACAATAGTGGACAGCCAGAGGTTTTCTAGAATGACGAGACTCATCCAATGACTCCATCAAAGAACATGTTAACCAGGACGTAACATACTGGGGCCCGCAATAAACGACAAGAAGCAGCAACTGAAAGCAGTGGGAAGGAAATCACACCAATTCGAAACGCTACAGGACAGCAGAGCTTGAGGATGTCACCGAGAAAGGGCAGGAAACTGCTGCAAACCAACTTCCCAACACTAACGAACATCCACACACCATCTGCAAACTTCACTGGAACTACAAATCTTTACACAAACCTTGAAACCCTGAAACAGTCAGGGCCGCCCCAGCGGGAAAATGAACCCTTGCATCCCACATGACAGCTGAGGATACGAAATGCCATACTCCAGTGGACGTCAGAGCGAACTGCTCTTGCAAGCTCCTTGTGCGTGCTCTTGTCAAAATCACTGTTTGATTATCCTCATCCAATTTTTCATCGTTTGACGTTGTGTGCTTTTTGCATTACAAATTTACATCTGAATATCACTGAATTTTCTGAGAATTTCTGCCGTTCCAACACTTAGAGATAGTGAGTTCCAGATTCCAACCACTCGTTGTCTGATAACGTTTTTTATGTGCAGCTACCCAAACCTTTTTACTCTTATCTTAAATCTATGACTCCTTGATGATTGATCCCTTCAACAAATGTTTCGTTAAGTGTACATATTCCTTACCGCTTATCAGTTCGTACATCTCAATACTGCCTCATCTCAATTTCCCCTGCTTTCAGAAAAATAACGCCAGTCTGTCCAAACTCTTTAATAGTTGAAGTTCTTCAATCCAGATAATATATTGGCAAATCACTCCTGCATCGTTTCCACAGTTGTCATATCACTGCTATAATGTGAATTTCAAAATTATACACAATACTCTTGCGAGAGACAAATAATGACTTGAAATAAATGTGGGGAGAGCAGAGATATTGGTCTTTTCCAATAAAGTCATTCCCTCGATAATGTTCTGTGCCCTTTTCATGAACCCAATGCTCCAATGATCTCTGATCTATGCAAATAAAACACTATACGTGAGGATTCAAAACCCAACCACATTGTCTGATAGCATTGAGTGGCTTAATGGCCCTGATGGTGATATTGGGTCGCGTTCACCTAACAAGATTGACAGCTGCAACACAGACTTAACGGTGTCAATTTGAAAGTGAATGTTAATTTTTCCAATGCCCCAGTGACATGGGAGGAGGGATGGAAAGGGGGAATAGTGATTGTTAAAGGGAGAACAATCTAAAGAGATTGGGTGCTGAGAGTGGCGGCTTGAAGCATTAAAACCAACACCTGAGTGAGTATTTTCATCTTAAAATTGATTGTGTCCTTTCTGCGTTTGTTTTGCACAGGTTATGTGGAGTAACATGGAACAAATGCTCATTACAGATACTCGGATTTGAATGGAGGTTGCTTGACCACAACGCAGAGGACGAGCCATTATTCGATTACATGAAAAAGCACAATACAAAAAGCCTTTAATGCAATGGCAGAGATAGTCGAGGAACCGCATCACATGCACAACAGGAAAGCCCACTGAGATTGGCTTGAATCGTCACCTTCAATGTCCCCAATGGCTGTGGAGATTCCATCATTGAGAATGTTGAAGACTGAATTCGATAGATTTCAATAAAAGATGAAATTTACAGTCGAGAGTTCACAAATATTGTTGAAATATCGATTTCAATAAACATGAAGTTTCACATCGTAACTTTACCCGTGCCGTGAGACAAGGAAGAAACTATTATTGCACACTCACATCGCACCGGTTACCAGGCCTGGACTCAGTGAAACTGTGTACGCAGTGGCGAAGATCCGATTGGAAATTGAGAGTGGGATGAACGAGTGGATATCTACTTTGCCTGCCAGTGCCAAACTTCATGAGCATGCAGTCCTACTGTGAAGGTAGAGAGGCGCGTGAAACGCCGAGGCTGGGAGCTCCAAACTCGCTCGGTGTAACTTCTGTTGACATGGCACAGAGAGCATTGGGTCGTGGGAAAAGATATTAAAAGCTATTTTAATCTGAATTGAAATGATTTGATTACATTCCCTGCAGGATGAAAACAGGCCCTTCGGACCAACATGTTCACTACAACCCTCCGAAGATCAACCCATCCCAACTGTACGTTTAGGGTTGAAACTTTATTGCTGGAACAGCACAGCAGGTCAGGCAGCATCCAGGGAACAGGAGATTCGACGTTTCGGGCACAGGCCCTTCTTCAGGAATGAAGAAGGGCCTGTGCCCGAAACGTCGAATCTCCTGTTCCCTGGATGCTGCCTGACCTGCTGTGCTGTTCCAGCAATAAAGTTTCAACTTTGATCTCCAGCATCTGCAGACCTCACTCTCTCCCCAACTGTACGTTTACCCCTGCCTAATGTACCTATCATTATGGACAATTTAGCATGGCCAATTCACGTGATGTGCATATCTTTTAGATTGTGGGGAGTACCGGAGTACACGGACGAAACACATACAGACACAGGGAGAACGTGTAATCTCCACACAGACAGTCGCCCGAGGCTGGAATCAGACCTGGGACCCGGGTGCTATGAGGCAGCCGTGTGAACCAATGAGCTAACGTGCCACACATTTGCTCACTGAATTGGCGCTCGCAGCCCTCAACAGCAACTATCTCCAAAGAATCACCACTCTCTGACGGAAGATATTCCTCCACGTCTCATTTCCAAATTGTTATCGCTTCACTTTGTCTCTGTGCCCTCGGGTTCTAGTGTGTCATAGTGGGTGAAACATCTTTGCCACATTGGCTCTGCACAGGCCTCTCAGCACTCTGTAAATTTCAAATAAACTGAGTCATTGACTCAGACATCATTGAAACAGACCGCTGTTCCAATCAGTCCATGCTACCATTTACCGAAACCAACGTAGTACCAACTACGTGTACTGGGCCCATATCTCTCTTAACATGTCCTATTCATGCACTTATCTAAGTGTCTTTTAAATGTTGTAACCTTATCCACATTCCTACTTCCTCTAGAACTTTGCACAGGAAACATACCGTGTAAAGTAAAACAAAGTGAACCTCATGTCTATTTTTCACTTTTGTCCTCACATCTTAAAAATACGCCCACTAGTCCTGAAATCCCCAAAGAAGGAAAGTACCGTTGCAGTTGAGCTAATCTGTACCCCTCAGGATTTTAAAAACATTTATACGGTAAATGTCAACCTCCTATGCTCCTTTGAAATAAGTCCCAGCCTATCCAGCCTCCCCTTACAGCTCAATCCCTTCATTCCTAGCATCATACTGGTAAATCTCTTCTTAACTCTGTCCAGCTTAATATTCTTCTTTATCTGACTTGGAAACCAGAACATAGACACAATACTACAGAAGATGCCTCGCCAACATCCTGTACAACTTCAGGATAACGTCCCAACTTCAACACTAAAAACTGAGCAACGCATGAAAGCATTCTAACAGCATTTTAACGAAGCTGACGATATGTGACACGACCTCCAAAGACCATTCCGTGACCTATTCACGTGTCTATTGCGCAGGACTATTCAAAGCAGCACTTGTAATTGTGCAAGGGCTACATCCATTTATGACTCAAACTGCAGTACGTTACATTTATTCAAGATAATTTCTCTTTACCATTCATTTAATCATATACCCGAATGATCAATGTCCCTTTTAATCTTCGATAACCTCAGATAACCTTCTTCTCTGTGGACTGTGCCACCATGGAGAGTTGTAGCGTCCCTCAGCACAGAAACAGGTCGTTTGGTGCAAACTGGTACATATTGATCATAATGCCGGTCCACATTAACCGCATTTCTCTGCACTTGGACCATATCATTCTAATCCTTTCCTATCCATGTATTTGTCCAAAAGCCTTTTTAAATGTTCTTCGCGTACACGCAAAGACTTATGCTGTCACCTCATGAAATGCATGTCGCTCACGTTGGTGTCAACCACAAACTGATGACCTCTGCCTTCCATATTGTCATCTAAAACATTTACATCAGTCACAAACAAAGGAGCCATCACTGATCCCTGTGGAAAACTGCTGGTCACAAGCCTCCAGTGTGATAAACAACACACCAAAACCTCACCCTTTCTCTTGTTGTTAATTGAATTTTGTATCCAATTTGCAAACTCACTGTGAACCACATCTGATCTAACTTTACTCGTTAGTCTTCCATGTTGAATCTAGTTAAACACTTTCCTAAAGCCTAAGTAAGCAAAGATATTTGTTCTTGCCTCATCAATCCTCTTGTCTACTTGATCAAAACCTCACAATTTTGTGAGACCCAGTTTCCACCTCACTAAACCATGCTAATGATCCCCTATATTTCCTGGACTCTGAAAATGCTATCTTCCAAAACCACTTCAAAAAACTTGCGAACCACCAATTTCAAACTCACAAGCCTGGAGATTCCAGTCTTTTCCCTGTATCCATTCTTCAACAAGGTTGGTCAATATCCAGTCATTTTAAATCACACCCATATTTAGAGATGACACAATTATTTCAGCAAGGAGTCTTGCAATTTCCGCGCTTATCTCCCATAATGCTCTGGGATTCAGTACAAACACAGGGTAAACACCGATGCTAATTGACACCAGCAACACAGAAAAAAAAATTACCCCGTGCTCTAATCTGTGAAAATTCGACAGTCAAAACGTTTCGCAAAGGTCACGATTTAAAGGGAAAATATCAACTTTTTTCTTTATGTCTAACAGAGTATGAAAACTAACAACTATTTACGACTAGTTTCTCTTCAACCCATCTTTTATCTTCCACTCCGCAACTATATTCCGATTCAATAATGACTTAAAAAGTAATCATGGTTCAAAACCACTCAGCTTTTTCAAGTGTCATTTTGTGGATTTTTTATGGGAAGATTCTCTCCAGGTTTTCCTCGATGTTTTGCCATGCAAACACATTTCCAGGAAGGTACATTTGTAGTATCTCTTGAGCTGGACGTCGCTGACGCAGTCCGAGCTGTTGCAAATGTCCTGATTAATACCCCAAAACATCGGATTATTTCATTGGCTTTAATACTATCAAAACGTGAAGTTCACACCTGATTTTGATTTCGGATCTTGATTCATAATGTAAGCTGATGGCAATACAGCTCTGCTGGCTGTTTCGAACAAATGTCACATTGTTCCCTTGGTCAGAACAGATTGTTCTGTGTCCTTGCAAGCTTTTCAACTCTTTTTTTCACACCACGTACACTAGTCCAGTGTCTATAGTTTTATACGCCTTTTACATTTTCTGAGATGTCCAGCAATTATTTTCCTGTAATATGAAATGTTTGTCAGTATGTATTTCCATGATTTCTGTAGTCTCCTTAAGTCTAACATATCCTTGGAGAACAGACTTCCCAAACTGAGCTGTTCCACCTTGCTTGAATCCCTCTACGCACTTTCTCTTCGTCTAAACGTCCATATGTCTTATAAAATAATATAACAGTACCTCTACGTACCAGTTGCTCTAGCAGTTGATTCCATGTGCAAGCCATCCTCTTTGTGAAAAGGATGTCTTGTCATTCGGTGTAAATCTTACGAGGTCTGGACTCCCATATCCAAGGGAAAACGAACTTTGCTGTTCGCCTTATCGAGAGCACTCTTGATTTTATGAATCTCTATAAAGTCATCTTCGACTTCCGATGCTGCAGTACGACAAGGCAAAGCCGACACAGTCTCTGCTCGTTATATTAAAAATCCAGTCCTGAGAACATGTAGACTCTTTGTTGCATGAGGCCAGACAGACTCGAATGTAATCCAGCCGCTAGAAACATCACCGACTCTCAAATTCTTGATGCTTGGTCAAATAGTTTCGGAAAAGGTATCGTCCTCTTCATATATGGAGAGTGAACATTTGGTCTCACTGTCTCCACAATAAAAAATGATGTGAAAAATTCGTTTATTGCCTCTTCCATCTGATGAGCTCAAGTAATATTTCTCGCGTTGTTCTCTTGCCAGATATGTACTTGTAGACCCTCTTTGGATTATCTTCAGCCCTAGCAGATTAAATTATTTCATATCCCCTCTTTCCTTCCTGGTCTGCACTTTATTGAAGTCCCTACAAGAAATTCACTTGAACCCTGTTGTCTGTCTGATATAGGATACTCTTTCGTTTTTAATTGTTCCTCAACACCTTTTTTCAACAATGGTCACGTCTTGTGAGTGTCCAGCCTGACAAATTCAGCTCAGGTGGACAGCATATCTGCCACTGGGAAAATGTTAGTCTGTTATTAAATTTGGAATAACAGAGTATTAGAAATGCATTACAGAATAAAATGGATTCCGCATGGCTTTGTGCAGACGAAATCAGACCTAACACGTTTACAAGTATTTTCAGATCGTAACAAGCACAATGCATAAAGGGGAATGCAGTAAATGGAATATATCTGAATTTCTAAAATTATTCAGAACGGTGTTTTATACGATAGCACTTCACAAGCAAAGAAGCATGAACCAACACAGTTGGGGGTATGTATTAGTCGAGGATTGGGGAATGAATGGAGAGGCGAGGAAATGAGGGCATTTTCATGATAGTAAACTGTAACTTGCAGATTCCCGGAGCCAACAATATTGGTGCCACAGCTGTTGATAACATGTACTAATCACCTGTAAAACGTAAGTTAATGTACTGTTGCTCAGTTTGGAGATGACACAAAATAGATATGGATGCAAGTAATGAGGGCGGCACAGCAACATTGTGGACGACAGAATCAGGATAAACAAGTGGACAAAAACGTAGCAGCATATAACATGTAAAAAAAGATGTTTATGCGTTTTGGCAGATATAAGTATTAAGTAGGGAAATACATAGCACAAAGCATCAGCATACAGAGCACTTCGCTTCCTTGTACATGAAATATGAAAAGTTAGCATCCAGTTTCAGCAGGTAATCGGGAAGTCAAATAATTTTGTTTCACTTTATTTAAACGGAATGGGGACATATGTTTTTTTTTCAAAATACACATTGCATTATTCAGATCAGAGCTGGATTAATGTGAACAAATTTAGTCCCCTATTTTAGGAATAGCAGTTCAGGGAGATTTAACACAAATCATCCTGGATATTGGAGGATTTTCTCGGGAGATGAAACTGAGAATAATGCCCCTGTACTCATTGGAGTGTAGAATAATGTACCAAGACTTTACTGAGACAATTAGATTATGAGGGACATGATAGGATAATTTAGGAGAGAATGATTCGCCTTGTCTGAGAATCAAAGACCAGAGAACATAGTCTCAGAGTAAGTAGTAACCTATTTAAGAAAGATATGGAGGAATTTTTTTCTCTTCGAGCCGACTGAATATGTGAAATTATTTACTGCAGGCCGCTCTAGAAATTGGCAGCTCAGTGTATCCAATATTACACTGAGATTAGGGAGGGTGATAAAAAGGAGTGGGTGTGGCGTTGCTAATTAGAAATGGTATAATGGTTGCAGAAAGGCAGTTCGAGGGGAATCTGCCTTTGGAGGTAGTATGGGCTGAAGTCAGAAATAGGAAAGGAACAGTCACCTTGTTGGGTGATTACTATAGGCCCGCCAATAGCAGCGGAGAACTGGAGAAACAGATTGGGAAACATATTTTAGAAAAGTACAGAAGCCACAGGGTAGTAGTCATGGGCGATTTCAACTTCCCAAATATCGATTGGAAGCTCTTTCGATCAAGTAGATTGGATGGGCCGGTGTTTGTGCAGTGCGTCCAGGAAGCTTTTCTAACTCAGTATGTACATTGTCGGACCAGAGGGGAGGCCATATTAGATTTGGTACTCCGTAACAAACCGGGACAAGTGATGGGCTTGTTCGTGGGTGAGCATTTTGGTGATGGTGACCACAATTCTGTGACTTTCACATTGGTTATGGAGAGAGATAGGTGCATGAAACAGGGTTAGTTTTACAATAGGGGGAAGGGTAAATACGATGCTGTAAGACAGGATCTGAGGAGCATAAGTTGGGAGCATAGGCTGTCAGGGAAGGATGTCGTGGAAATGTGGAACTTTTTCAAGGAACAGATACGACGTGTCCTTGATATGTATGCATCTGTCAGGCAGGAAAGAGATGGTCGTGTGAGGGAACCTTGGTTGACGAGGGAGGTCGAATGTCTTGTAAAGAGGAAGAAGGAGGCTTACATAAGGTTGAGGAAACAAGGTTCAGAAAGAGCATTGGAGGGATACAGGATTTCCAGAAGGGAGGTGAAGAAGGGATTAGGAGAGCGAAGAGAGGGCATGAAAAATCTTTGGCGGATAGGATCAAGGATAACGCCAAGGCATTTTATGCGTATGTGAGAAACATGAGAATGACGAGAACGAGGGTAGGTCCGATCAAGGACAGTAGTGGGAGACTGTGTATTGAGTCGGAAGAGATAGGAGAGGTCGTGAATGAGTACTTTTCTTCAGTATTTACGAACGAGAGGGACCGTATTGTTGAAGAGGAGAGTGTGAAACGGACTGGTCAGCTAGAGGAGATACTTGGTAGGAAGGAAGATGTGTAGGACATTTTGAATAACTTGAGGATAGACAAGTCCCCCGGGCCTGATGGGATATATCCTAGGATTATGTGAGAAGCAAGAGAGGAAATTGCATAGCGTTGGCAATGATCTTTTCGTCTTCACTGTCAACAGGGGTGGTACCAGGGGACTAGAGAGTGGCGACTGTTGTGCCCCTGTTCAAAAAAGGGAATAGGGATAACCCCGGGAATTACAGGCCAGTTAGTCTTACTTCGGTAATCGAAAGGGTACTGAGGGATAGGATTTATGAGTATCTGGAAAGACACTGCTTGATTAGGGACAGCCAGCACGGATTTGTGAAGGGTAGGTCTTGCCTTACAAGTCTTATTGAATTATTTGAGGAGGTGACCAAGCATGTGGATGAGTGTAGAGCAGTGGATGTAGTATGCATGGATTTCCGCAAGGCATTTGATAAGGTTCCCCATGGTAGGCTGATGCGGAAAGTCAGGAGGCATGGGATAGAGGCAAATTTGGCCAGTTGGATAGAACACTGGCTAACCGGTCGAAGTCAGAGAGTGGTGGTAGATGGTAAATATTCAGCCTGGAGCCCAGTTACAAGTGGAATTCCGCAGGGATCAGTTCTGGGTCCTCTGTTGTTTGTAATTGTTATTAATAATTTGGAAGAGGGAGTCGAAGGGTGGATCAGTAAATTTGCAGATGATACGAAGATTGGTGGATTTGTGGATCGTGAGGAGGGCTGTTATCGGCTGCAAAGGGACTTAGATATGATGCAGACCTGGGCTGAGGAGTGGCAGATGGAGTTCAATCCTGCCAAGTGTAAGGTTGTCAATTTTGGAAGGACAAATAAGAATGCAGAATACAGGGTTAACGGTAGGGTTCTTAGTAAGGTGGAGGAGCAGAGGGATCTTGGGGTCTATGTTTATAGATCTTTGAAAGTTGCCACTCAGGTGGATAGAGCTTGTAAGAAGGCCTATGGTGTATTAGCGTTCATTAGCAGAGGGATTGAATTCAAGAGTCGTGAAGTGATGTTACAGATGTACAGGACTTTGGCTGGGCCACATTTGGAGTACTGTGTGCAGTTCTGGTCGCCTCACTTGAGGAAAGATGTGGAAGCTTTGGAGAGGGTGCAGAGAAGATTTACCAGGATGTTGGCTGGAATGGAGAATAGGTCGTACGAGGATAGGTTGAGAGTGCTAGGCCTATTTTCATTGGAACGGCGAAGGATTAGGGGTGACTTGATAGAGGTTTATAAGATGATCAGAGGAATAGATAGAGTAGACAGTCAGAGATTTTTCCCCGGGTACAACAGAGTGTTACAAGGGGACATAAATTTAAGGTGAAGGGTGGAAGGTGTAAGGGAGATGTCAGGGGTGGGTTCTTTATCCAGATAGTGGTGGGGGCATGGACTGCGCTGCCCGTGCGAGTGACAGAGTCAGAATCATTGGCGAACTTTAAGCGGCAATTTGATAGGTACATGGATGGGTGCTTAAGCTAGGACAAATGTTCGGCACAACATCGTTGGCTGTATTGTTCTATGTTCTATGTTCTACAGCAGTTTAATCTCACATTCAATACAAATAGGTGAGTGGAAAACGAAAAACAAATTTCACAAAATTCATAAACAGATCAATAATTAAAAATTGATAAATAAAAGGAATTGGCATTTGTTTATTTGACTGAACAATAAATTTATTTTTTCACCTCATTTTTATAGCACTGGAGCATCAAGTTCTATGTGCTGTTTGAACTCAACTCTTCAGAACAAAAGAAAATCAATTAATATCATTACTTTGTATATTTCATCTGTATGACTGCAACATTCTCAAATATTTTCTAACGAATATTGATTACATACATTCTTTTCTTAGTGACCTAAAGAAAATAAATAGCAAATACTGTGATTATTGGAATGAACAACAGGTGGAAGCATATCTAATGTTGAATTGAAAGGCAATTCAATTGATGCTTAGATATTTTCTAATCAACATTCAGAGTTGCTCTGGAACAACTCTGTGCAAGGTGGGAATTGAAGCTGTACCTCCTGGTCTGGTAACAGAGATACTACCAGAACTGAACAACATTCCTGCATAATGTTCCCAACCAGGCTGGGCAGGTCTACAATCACATGCTCACTGCGGTTACTCAAGTGAAAATTAATCAGATGTTTATTGTGATAATTGGATTGGAACTAAATGGATGGATCCTGTGTGTAACCTACTCAAAATTAAATAGTAATTTACAATAATGATGGGAGTTAACAGATGTCTTAATTAAATATGATTTTTATGATAATTTGTGGAATGACAACTTGACAGATTTGTGTGATTACTGTAAATTGATAAATAAAAATGAATACAATCATTCTATATGTTCATAATATTTTCTCATTTTATGAAATGTAATGTAATTTTTTTTTGTTCTACATGTAAATTGGACCAAAATGATGAATTGGTCAGTCAATGTGACTATTCAGCTGAAGACAACTTTCATTCTTTCTGAAAATGTCTGATTTTAAGAAGCCACCATTTCTTGTGATTGTTTAATGAAACAAGAAAGATGTCAATCCTTTTTTTTGTGTAAATCAAAAATTTTCATCGGAATTTTAATAATTTTGCACAAGAAAAATATTCAACTATTATTGTGATTAGAAGCACAATAAATGTTAATATTGAAGTGAATTACAATCAAATCATTTCAAAAGTGTTTCCAAGTTTAAAATGAAAAGCAATATTCAGAATGATTGAGAGATTGTACATTGCTAAGTCCTTGCAATAGTTATTATATGGAACCATAATTCCACATTTACATCCTTTGCCAAATTGAACAATTATTCAATATTAGCAACAAATTAATTTTAAAACTACTATTAATGAATTTAAGAATAATGAGGTGTCTCATCTTACTAATCCACTGAGTAATGTGCAGAAATGAAGAGAAATATTGTAGTGTAAAGTAACTGGTGTTCTCTGAATATCAATGGCTGAGATGACTGTGATCTTTCAAATGAACAAAAGTCAAATATTTACAAAGGATGTCGCAAGGGCAGTTATTGGTCTTTTCTGGGTGTATTGGCCCGACCAAACAGATTTTTATATTGTAGCATTCACAATAAGAAATATGGAAAATATTAAAACACATTAACTTAGACTTCATAACAAGCACAAAGTGCTGTTTAATTATTGTAATTGTTAATTGTTTCTAGAATATTGATAGATAAATTAACTTAATATTTTGAAAGCACTTTGCTCTGATGTCGATTGTGTAATAATTAAGATTGATAAACAGAAAATTAATATATAAAAAGTCGCTTTAATAATTCTAAAAAAATACTCAGCAACAATTGACACAGTTCAAAATTGGGTTTTTTTTGTTGAGTCATGATTTTTAAAATTTTTATCGTGATAAATGTTTAGACATCTATGTCAGAATAAGGAAGAAAATAATTAGACCGGGAAAGTGAGGACTATTGTGAACAAAAGGTCGAATAAATGACATTTGGTACAGAAAATGTTTTTGCACAAAATGACTGATAATTACGTGATTATTGTTCGTTGACAACTAATGCTGGAAGTAAAAGGAACAGATTCTAACATTTCCAAAGCAGGTTTTTTTTCTTATAATGAAATTAAAATACAAATCATTTTAGAGGTCACATGATTTGAAAAAGTGTCATTTAATGTGATATTTGAGATGAAGAATCGTTCTTTTTCCCCCAGCGTAGTCTTTCCAATAATTTAAAATTTAATGTTATTTGAGCTAAAGAACAAATGGGTGTACCTACATTGTTTTCTTGCATACAAAAGAAGTAAAGTCAACAACATTTTGAAGTTTCGTAGAGTTAATTAGCAAAATGTATTGAAGCTGTCATGCATGAAGTGAGATAAGTGAGAGAGAGAGACAAATTAAATGTTCAAATGAACACGTCGATATTTTGAAAGTATATCAATCTTATGAATTATGAATAGGTGGATGTAAAATAAAAACAAATTCCTGACAATTCAAGAATGAATAGTAATAAGAAATTTAATTTGTTCAAAGCACATCACAATATTTAGATGTATTGCAATATTTAGTTACAATTGTAGGTGATTAACTGACCAATGAATAATATGAAGTTGCATTTGGTTATTTTGCTGAAGAGGAATTTCGACTGCTTATTTTTTCATCTTTATAATACTGGAGAATAAGGATTTATGTGCTTGAAATGTCTGAACTAGGTTCTTTCAAACAGAAAAAAAATCAGTGAGTATCATTTCTTAGACTCTTCTAACTTTAAGATTGTAACATTCTCAATTACTTTTTCAAGGAATGTCGAACCAGCAGAATTAGATGCATCGTTTTATTAGTGACCTGAAGAAAATAAGTAGTAGATATGGTGATGATTGAAATGCACAGCAGATTGAAGTATATTTCATGTTGTTTTCAAAAGCAGTTCAGTCTATGCTCAGGTATTTTCTCAGGAATATTTGGAGCCGCTCTGACACATCTCTGCTGAAGATGGTAATTTAAATCATTCCTTCAGATCTTGTCGCAGAGACACTGTCAGAGCTCCACAAGGACCCTTCATAATTCCCCCCCCCCCCCACCACGGAAGGGGAGGACCATAGTCACATGCTTACTGTGGCAACACAAATGAAAATGAATCAGATGTTTATTGGAAGAATTTGTATGGGAATTAATTACATATTTCCTGTGTGTAATGAACTGACAAAATGAATTAGTAATTTACAGTAATGATGTAACAAAGCAATAATGACTTTAATTAAATATGAATCTCATGAAGATCATTTGATCATTGTACACTGATGAACAAAGATCAATAAAATAGTTCCATATGTTCCAAGCAGGTTTTCACAGAATAAAAAGAAAATTAAAATGCTTTTGTAACATAAATGAATAGGAAAATAAATGAATTAGTCACACAATGCGACTATTCATCTGAAGACAACATCCCTTCTTTCCAGAAATGTTCACTTCCCAAAGTTCAAAATGTATTGTGACTATTTCATGAAACAATGGAGATGTTAGTTCCTTTTGTTATACTTCAAAACGTCGCAAGAATTTTAAATGATTTTGTTCCATGAAAAATGATTAACTTGTACCGCGTTTATAAATACAGTAAATGTTAACATGTGAGCAAAACATAATTAAGTCAATTCAACTTTTGCTGGGGTTAAAATAAAAATTGATATTTACAACACACACTGCAAATCTTTACATTATTTCATACATGAGCCATAATTCCACAGATATGCCCTGAACTATATTGAACAATTATTAGATAATAGCAGCAATTGGATTGTCAAAATTCCATCAGTTAATTTAAGAATACTGAGAAATCTTAGTTGATTATTTCACTGAACAATGTGGAGAAACGACCAGGAATTATTCTAATGAAAAGTAATTACAGTTCTCTGAAAGCTTCAGGCTGAGATTACCGTGATCATTCAAACGAGCAATCATCAAATATTTACAATGAGGCATTGAATGGGATGTCATTGGTTCCAATATGGGATCGTTCACCTGAACAGTAAATTGATTTTTAAATTATAGTGTTCGTAGTCAGAAACAATTGATGCAATTAACATGCGATTCTCACTATATTTGTTAGAAAGATTAACTCCAATAATTGTGCAATTAATGTAATGGCAGTGACTGGAAAAATAACATTATAATCTGAAAAAATCAATTGATTTAATATTCTAAAAGCACTTTGCTGTGATGATTATTGGATATTCATTAAGATCGGTAAACTGAGGATTACAATATAATGGCTAGCTTTATGGATTCACAAAAATGATCCATTCAGTTCTTATTCAGCAGAATTGTTTTTGGGTCAAACATGCAGGATTACAAGAATGACATGTTTCCATCCATTGGTTTGCTTCTTGATACGTGCTTTTAATTTATATACTTTTGTTCATGGCCAATGTTTAGCCATTCCTGTCAGAAGTAGGAAGTTAATCAGTAGATAGTGAAAGTGCGTATGACAGTGAACGTAAGATACAGGGAACTTCCATAATTTTGTGATGATTGTACATTGATAAATAACTTTGGAGTAAAAAAAATCAACATGTCCAAAGCAGTTTTTTTGCTCATAACAAATTGAAAATTAAAAAAAATCCTTCTGCAGTGCACGTGATTTGAAAACACATCAGTCACTAGTCAAAAAAATACCAGTCACAGAAAACATCGGCTCGAGACAATAAGACCCTTATGAAGGGTCTTCTACTCAACAGTAATTCGAGGACCTGGAACATCTTCATGTCGTTCTTCCAAAGAACACTCTTATTATTCCTAAAGTTTTATTATCGTAAATATTTCGACATTTATATCAGAACTAGGAAGAAAATGAGAAGCGATTCACATGAGTATTTTCGTGAGTGAAAGTCAAAATAAATTTATAGTGCCAAGTTTCACTATTTTGTCTGAATAAGCAGATAAAGATTTTTAAGGTGCGAACTCAAAATGTTTTCACCTACAGGTTGTACAAAGCCAAAATACATTATTTTATTTTGCAATACTTCAACGGGATTGGAAATCTATGTATGCTGATGTTAGCGTCCTCGCTCATTGTTATTGGTTTTAGCGAAATATTTTGTGTGCAATTACTGAAGTGAAATGTACGAAATCAAGTGCATTTATTGGATGGAACTGCTCACCAAATGTTTATTGTGGTTCTTGTTCTCAGAAACAATAAGATATTTACCCAGGTTTTTCTCTTGAGCAGTAATTAGATGACCAGGAAGACATTTGAGTGGTTGTATGTGCCGTGTTCAGCGAGCATTTCTTTTCAATTACAATTATATTATATTAATATAGGAAGGGATTAATAATCGTGTGTTAAAGATCTCAATTAAAGTCATATTTTCTTTTAAAAATTACGAGAATTCCTTTGTGCAACAATAATTTGGAGATGTCGGTGTTGGACTAGGGTGGACAAAGTTAAAAATCACATAACACCAGGTTATAGTCCAACAGGTTTATTTGGAAGCACGAGCTTTCAAGGCTATGGCTCTGCATCTGGTTATCTGGTCTCTTAGGAGACACACTACTACAGCTACACAAGTGCCTTTCATGATCTTCCCAACAAGGAAGGGTGGGATTATTATCAATTGGGATTACTCAAATGAAAACTAACCAGTGTTCATTCCGATAATTGGGCTGGGAATGAACTAGTAATTCACAATAATGACGGTACTAAGCACATATGCTCTTACTTACATATTAATATCAGAATAATTGGAAGAAAGATAAATCGACATATCATGAGCTTATTGTAAATTCATAAAAAATACAACTGCTGAATACGTTTAAAGCAGCTTTTCTTATAAAGAAAAAGATAATGAGAATGTTTAGCAGTCGGACGGAATCGGAAGAAAAGGTCAATCACTGTGACTATTCAGCTGCAGACATCTTCTCTTCCTTCCACAAATGTATAACTTGCAACAATTACAAATGTATTCTGATTGATAAAGGAAAGAGCAAACACCTGTAAATTCTATTTTTTTGTTTACAAAAAATGTCACAAATTTAATTTTTTTTAGCTTTAAAATATTTAAATCTTACTGTGATCAGAATTACAATAAATCTTTGTGTTGAAGAAAAATATAATCAAATCAATCAAAATATACATCGATATTCACAATAATTGGGAGAGTGAACACTGCAATATCTTTCCATCAGTTGATGTACTGAGCCATAATTCCACTTTTCTATCCCTTGCTGGATTGATCAGTGGTTAGATATTAGCAATAACTAAATTATTAGTATGCTGTCAGTGAACTGCATGTTAATAAGAAACTTCCCAATGCTGTTTGTTCGAAATAAACAGTAATTATTGGTGAAATGTCATTAGATATCTCTTAATCGATGAGGCTGTGATTACTTTGATTGTTGAAATGAGTAGTATTCCAATATTTCCAATGAGCATTGGATGGAAAATCGATGCGTTTTGGTGTAGACCTGATTTTTTTTATTGTAGTATTGGCAGTAATAATCAATGGATTAAATTATGATGTGCATCACACCTTACTGAATATTTCCAAGTTTTCTAACAGGTTTCTAGTCCAATGTTCAGTTTAAAAAGGGTAATTTTGGCTCAGTACATCAGTAACTGCAAAAGGTTTCAACTCATCTCCAAAGTTATTAATCTTATAATTTAAAAAAAAATCAAAAAATTACATCTGTAAATGTCATTGACTCTAACTTTAGATTAGAGTCAAGTTCGTTCTCTACTTATTTTCTTCCTATTTCTGACACCAGTGGCTAAATATTGATTAGATTAAATGTCATATGAGTGAGACATTAGTTTTCTCTCAAAGATCTGTGCAGCACAGGAATGGGTCCTTTGGCCCATAACGTTATGCTGAACATAATGCAAAAGAAACTCATCCCTTCTGCCGACCCTTGATCCATATCCATCCAAATTATCTAAATGAACATTAAATAGCCTTAATATATCTGCCTCCACCACCAACCCTTGAAGTTCATCCCAGACATCTACCACTCCCTGTGTAAAAACTAATTGTCCCTCATATGCCCCTTGAACTTTTCCCCCTAGCCTTAAATGCATGCCTCATAGTTCTGATGTTTCAACTCTGTGAGAAACTTCCTGACTGACAACTCTACCTATGTATCTCATGATTGTATAGACTTCAATCAATTCTTCCCCCAGCAACCGCCACTCCACAAAAAAGCAGCCTGAGATTTTTCTCGCCTCTCAAATCCAGGCAGCATCCTGGTAAATGCCCTCTGTATCCTCTCCAAATCCTCCATATCCTTCCTTTAATATGGTGAACAGAAGTGAATACAATACTTTAAGTATGCCTTAACCAAAGTCTTATGAAGTTGCAACATGATATCCTGACTCTTGTAACCAGTTCCCTGACCAATAAAGGCAAGCAATCCATTTGCCTTCCTTCCCACCCTATCTAATTGCATGGACACTTTCAAGGAGCCATGGTCTTGAATGCCAAGATCCCTTTGAACAACAAAGTTGTTGTTCAAAGTTGTTCAAGGTCCAGCCATTAACTATCTACTTTTCCTTAACATTTGAGCTCCCAAAGTGAGACACCTCACACTTGTATGGATTAAGCTTTATCTTTAATTTCTCTACCCATAGCTGCAGTTTATCTTTTTCCTGCTGCATTCTTTGACAACCTTCGACATTATTCACAACTGCACTGAACTTTGTATCATCTGCAAGCTTATTAACTCACCCAATTAGATTTTAATTCATGTCACTTCTATATATTTGTATCGTGAAAAGAAGGGTTCCAATACAGATCCCTGTGGAAAAAAGACAGAAAATGAGGGAAATGCAGAATTCTTGAATAAATGTGGATTTTTTCAATGACAAAAAAATTCTGATGAATAATCTCTGAAGTTGTGATTTTTGTTTTCAAATTAACCCAATATTTTAATTCTCAGTTTACTGATATTAATGAATATCCAGTACAAACTGCTTTGAATCTATTGAATCATTTTAAGTGTTGAGTTCTAACATTATTTTTTATTTAATTGTCATTTCAATTCTCACACCATCATGAGATTCACTTTTTAGTTGAATCCATTATTTCTTAATGCCAGTGTCATAATGAAATATTAATATTCTTTTCAGTTCAACACACCTGCAATTTACCAAAGTTTTCTCTCCCAACACTCATAGTAACTATCTCATTCTCTTTCATTTGAATTCTCATATTAATGGAAGGATTATTAATCAGAATTATCAATAAAGAGATGGCTAATTATTTTTCACTTCAATATTTCAGTTTTTTTTCCGATATACTGCACAATTATATTGCAATAAGGATTTTCTTATCAACCGTAAATTTGGTTTCAGCCATTTTAAAACTAAATATTGCTAATGTCTAACTGGTAATCATTGTTTAAATGCAATATATCCAGGTGTCGATGTGGAACAATGGCTCAATACATGAACTGATAAACAATATTGCACTCTACAATCTCTTCGTCTTAGCAAAATAATTTTCAGTGTGGAAGCTTAGTTGGATTGAATTGGTTGTGAGCAAAAATACATTCTGAGGAAGGGTCACTGGACCCAAAGTATTAACACTGAATGCTCCCCACAGATGCTGCCTGACCTGCTGAGTTGGTTTCCAGCAATTACTGATTTTGTTTCTGAGTTCCAGCATCCACAGTTTTTTGCGTTCTTGTACTGATTGTATTTCACTTCAATGCTAACATTTCTATATTTCTGATTATTACAAAAGAGCTAACTATTTTTCACATTAAACATTATTTAAATTTCACATGTTTCTTGTGTACACAAACCTGAATTAACAAATGTTTGATCTATTCTTTTACAATAAATCTTGAATTCTTAGAAATCACAATTTTGTGAAACTGAGGAGAGTTGTTTTTCGCTGAGTAGTCACATTGAATGACCAATGCTTTATTTCCAATTCATGTGCATTACAAAGCAGGTCAATGTTAATTTATGTATATGAATAACTGCTTCAAACATATTGAATTATTTGATTATCATGAGACTTATATTTATTTAAGACCATTGTCTCTTCGTTCCATCATTATTAGAAATTACTAATTCTTTTTATCCATGACACACTGGAACTGTCTCATACAATCCTAGTCCAATTATCACGATAAATATCTGAGCAGATTTCCCTCAGAGTAACCACAGTAAGTATGTGATTATAGTCCTGCCCTTCCTGCATGGGAACATTATGGAGGGCTCTGGTAATGTCTGTACTAATAGACCAGGAGGCAGGCGTTCAATTCCTACCTTAAACAGAGATGTGTCAAAGCACCTCAGAGTTGATTAGAAAATATCGAAGTGTCAATTGAATTGCTTTTCAATCCAACATTTTCTCAACTGGTATCTGTTGTTCATTATAATGATCACAATATATGGAATTTATTTGCTTCAGGTCACTGATTAAAGTGTGAATGTTATTAAGGTGAGGGGGAAAGTTTTAAAAGGGATCTGAGGGGCAACTCTTTTCACAACGCGTGTTTGGCATTTTGAGATGAGCTGTGAGAGGAAAGGCAGCGGCTGGTACAATTATAACATCTAAAAGACATTTGAACAGTTACAGAGCGATATGGGACAAACACAGGAAAATGGGACTAATTTAGTTTCAGAAACCTGGCCAGAATGCCAAGTTGGGCTGAATGGCCTGTTTCCGTGCTGTATCAGTCTAACTTTCTACAATTCAAACTTGACTGTGATCGGTAAAGGAAAGCAAAAACTGGTGTTAATTCTATTTTCTGTCCATCAAAAAGAGACATAAATTTTAAATAATTGTGTCACATGAAATAGTTCACTCTTATTGTGATTAGAAATACAATGAATGCGAATATTAAAGTGAAATATAATTGAATTAATTCAACTGTGTTTCCATGGTTAAAATATAAATTGATATTCACAATTATTGAGAGTTTGTACACTGCAATATATTCACATCAATTGACATACTGAGCTATTATTGCACATTTATACCCCTTAGTGAACTGAACAATAATTACATATTACCCACATAGGTTAGCAACACATAGATTTTTGAAAATATATCAGTGCATTTCAAAAAAGGAGATATTTAATGTTGATATGTGCCTGTGCAATGTGTAGAGATGAACAGCAATCATTTCAGTGAAAAATAATTACAGTTCTCTGAATTTATAAGGCTGTGATTGCTGTGATTATTCAAATGAACAAAAGTCAGTTTTCAAAGCGTGTTGGATGCAAAATCATTGGTTCCACTGTGGGATAGTTGACCTGAAAACAATAGCATTGCTGCAATGGATTAAATGAAACAATGGATTAAATTAAAATATGGATCTGACTATACACGTTAGAAAGATAAACAAATTATTCTGTAATTATTATAAGGATAATGAATTCATAATAAATGTTGTAATCTGAACAAATAAGTCGACTCAATATTTTAAAAGCACTTTGCTGTGATGTTGATTAGACATCATTAAGATCGGTAAACTGAAGACTAAAATATAACACCTCGATTGATGGATTGAGGACAATAAATGAGCCATTCAGTAATTATTGAAAAGAAATGAATTTTGCTCAAAATGCAGACAATACAGAAGTAATGTATTTCATTCAATTAGTTTACATGTAGAAACGTATGTTTTTAATTTATTTAATTTTATCCTGATCGATATTCAAACATTTGTGTCTGAATTAGGAAGAAAATAAGGAGATAATGAAAGTGAATATCAGAGTGACCACAAGATACAGTCCATGACATTTGATAGAAAAAGGAATTTGCATAATTTTGTAATTATTGAACGTTGATAAATAATTAACTTCTCAGGTACTGAAGCAGTCCAACAGCAAGAACTACAAAATCTGGACAATATCCAGGTTTGGGCTGACAAGGGGCAAGTAACATTCATGTCACAGAGATGCAGGCTGCGACCATCACATATAAGAAATGACTTAACCACCATCACTTGACATTCAATGCTGTTACCATCACTGAACACCCACTATCAACACTATCCTGGGCATAATCATTGATCAGAAACTGAATTGGTCTCACCACATAAACACAGTGGCTACAAGAGTAATTCAACTCCTGGCTCCTGAAATCCTGCCCAACAGCTACCAGGCACAATTCAGGAGTGTGATGGAATACTCCCCACTTGCCTGGATGAGTGCAGCCCTAACAACACTCAAGGAACCCATGGCCTCTTCCATCTCGAAGGACAAAGCCAACAGCTATATGGAAAGACAACTACCTTCAAGTTCCCCTCCAAGGTACTAACCCACTCTGACTTGGGAATATATCGCCATTCCTTCACTGTCGGTGGGTGAATGTCCTGGAAATCCCCACCCCAGTGGCATCGTGGTTCATCCCACAGCAGCTAGACTGCAGCGGTCCAAGAACACAGCTCACCACCAATTTCTCAAGGGTAACTAGGGATGGGCAATAAATGCTGGGCCCAGCCAGTGACAACCAAATCACATCAAATAAATATTAAAATAATGTCTGCAAGCTCAAAACAGCTCCAACTCTGTCCTAGCTGCAATCTCTGCCTCTTCTTATTGACAAAGATAAAAGGTTACCCTGCTCAACTTTCTCATCATTACAGTATTCACCTCAGCCTTCTCTTATACCAACCAGCAGCATTTCCATCACCAGCAGCAACTCCACTTAAAATATTTTGTCAGTAACTTTTCATTAACTGGTTACTTCAACTACAATGCAATCTCTACAAACAGACCAAGTACCTTTTAGGCGACAACAAATTTTGTAATAACTCTTCTTCATCTCTCTCTGCCATTCTTTTTGGTTATATGAGGTATGGAGGGATGGGATCACCACAGTGATGTAAGATATATGTAATACAGTGAGACAGGAAAGGTAGTATGGCTCACGTTGACTCTTAGACCCCACAGAGTGGAACAACACAATCACTGCATAATAAACACAACACAACATTTCAACCCGGCGTGACAGTAATAAAATGTGGATCGGTTGAACCAGCTGGATTTGTTTCAGCTGGAGTTTGTGAGAGTGAGGGATGACATGACTGAAGTGTCTAAGATCTTGAATGGTTTGGTAAGGAAGACGTGGAAAAGATGTTTCTTCTTGTGGGTCATACGTGAACTCGAGAGAACTGCTTTAAAATTAGATTCACCCTTTCAGGACAGAGATGAGGAGATTTATTTCCTCACAAAGGGCTGTGCAACTTTGGAACTCTCTGCCCCAGAAGGTGGGCTCAATGAATATTTTTAAGACACAGGTTGATAGATTCTTGCTAAGGGACGTTGGGGGAAGATGGAACACAAATCACAAACAGATTAGGCCTGGCCTTATTGAATGATGGAGTGGACTTGAGGGGCTGAATGGTCACCTCCTGCTTCTTTCTCACATGACCCAGGACTAAGAGCTTTGTTGAAAATTCATTCCCTGGATTTAGGTGCCACTGGCTATGGGCAGCATTTATTATCCAGAGGGCAGGTAAGAGTCAACCATATTGCTGTGGGTCAGGGGTCACATGTAGACTAGATCAGGAAAGGATGTCAGCTTCCTTCGCTAAAGGACATCAGTGACCGAAATGGATTTTTCCTGACAATCGAGAATAATTTCATGAATAGAATCATAATTCTAGATGATTATTAAATTCAAACTACTGAATCTGACTGACCATGTGGCTGTCCGTGAATCCAATACAAGTGAATAGAAACATTGCTCAGAGTCTGGTTCTGGAACATTCAACACAACCAGGAAATGGAAAGTGAATAATTAGCTGAAAACAAGGCCACTGCTCTGATAGGAACAAAACCATTCAATGTTCAGCTATTGACCATTATTGACTCACAGAATATTCTAACCTGCAGAATCACAGTAAAAGGGAAAAGTAAACAACATTCTTGGCAAAGACATAATGAACCAACTGCTTGTATAAAACAGCTCTGAACAAATGGGCTGAATCCTCCACAAACGTACAAATCAGATTTGTAGATAGAGATTGGAAATCTTTAGAAAAAAACCCTTCCCTGTTGATGGTGTGTGCTAGAAACCATTCTCAGAGTGATCTGCCACTTATTTCCTTTGAAGAGAATCTGTTTCCCCTCACAGAAGGAGGTGTGTTGCTCACTTCCAGACTGACTTACAGACAAAGGAATCCTGATCTGAGACTCGCAGGTTAATTAGGCTATGAGTGACAGTCCACTGCACACAACAAGAGCTCAGACCACAACAGATTCTTATGAAACCAACAATGCAATGAAAAAGGCGAATTGCTCTTTATAATCATGCAGCCTCTCTCAATCAAATAATCCCAGTCAACTTCTAAACATTTTAAAACTATTAATATCAATGAATATATATTTATTTCCATTCCTAATTTCCTCCAAAAATGCATCTGATTATTCTCTTCAAAATATATTTTAAATGGTGAATTCCAAATCACAATTCATTTCCAATTATTCTTAGAGCAAAACAACTTGCAAACTAAAATAGTTTTCATGTCAATAATGACACTGGAAACTTTGTTATGTAGTTTAACCGTATGTCCAAATTATGTTTTGGTTCATTATTGTAGTGAAGCTAAAATTAAAGTCTATTTATTTTCTCTGATATCCTTCCATTACTTTATTCCCTAATAACAATGAATGACGTAATGGGTGACAAGCATTAAAATAAAATCGAATTTTCAATGCAAGAACTGATACAAATAATCACATATTATTCAGTTCATTCATTGTCGATGATTATCAGAGTTATTTTCATTGTATGATCACGTTAAATTCACTTAAATAATCACAGTACAATTTTCACCTCTATAGATAAGTGAAGTGAATGTCAAATTATTAATATTTCAAGTCAAACCAAATTCACATTTTGTTCTGTTTTATTCAAAGAATGATGGAATATATTACATTATTATGAGAAACAGGAATAAGTGAAGGTGGTGAAGGTGGTGGCTCTCAGATGTGAAGCCTTAAATCCAAAGGGCCAGGTGGTAGTTACAGTGGGGGAGGTACCTCGTCTCTCTCTCTCTCCTCAGAAAGCAGTGAGGATGGTGACACTGACAGGAACGGGTTAGATGACAAAGCGTCTACGTATGGACAGAGGGACGGCAATGGGTGGGATGACCCACCGCCCTGTAAGGCCCAGAAGGCCGTGTCTATAGCATCAAAGCTCAAACTTGGACAGACAGGAGGGGTGGGGTGGGGGGGGTGTGGCAACAAAGGGAACTGACTGAAACTAAACCTGAACCGTTCACCCGCTGAACGACAGATGTTGGTGAATGAACACCCAGCCTGATAGAGAAATGGTAATAATGGGCCTTATTGGGACAATATGGATGAATTAGTAGAGGTACACAGTCTCACCGAAGATGATGTATGGACCCTCCCTCGGGCCAAGACGCCCTGAAGTGCACAACAGAAACTGTCCTTGCAATGAGAGGATGGGGTGCAAGCCGGTTCCTCCCAGAGTACAGCCGATCAGTGTCTCCAGGCATTTACAGATATTGCAGGGACACACTGGGGACGGGACAGGCTGAATGGGCTAAAATAGCCTTGGTGACTCAGGGGCCCAAGGATAATATCGAGGATTATACAGAGAGGAAGCCTGAGGTGTGTAAGGACCACGGGGGATTACCAAACCCCAAACTGTGATGATGAAATAGGTTTGATGTATTTAAAAGATGACATGGGATCCTATTTAACTGTAATAATAAACATAGGATTCCCAGTGGGAGATAATTCTAACCACACTCTGAATTGCGTCATGAGAGCTGAGGCAAATGCAGAAACACAGGGGAATAGCTGCAGTACAGGGAGGGTAATCAGACCCACAATGTTACAAGGGAAGCAGGAAAGGGTACATAGACAAGGAACGTAGGCACAGAGATGGAGATAGGTGTTCATATTGTGAGTGGCCTGTGTTCACCTAAGTATATGCATAGCCCATGAATATTCATTGACGCGCTGTTGAAGGGCCAAAACTGCATGATGCTAACACCGGAGCATCTTTGTCAGTTACCGATAAGGATTTACCCCTCACCCCTTCAATCTCTAAAATGAGAGCAGTCGGAGAGGGAACCTAGGAAGATGGATGAAGCAAACCCGCCCCGATGTAGACCGGGAGTATGACAAAACGTATTCAGATATGGAGGTGTGAAACTCAAGAAGGGACCTTCTGGGAGTTGCTCCTATTTATTCTAAAATGGCAACTATTGACATCAACACCCGAATTTAAACATGGGGATGCTCTGGCCAGGACTGGGACAGAAAGAAAAGGAGAGGCAACCTCTCCGGAGTAGCTACATTGCAGGGGGACTGGGACAGTATCAGAATCTGGTGGGTTATAGCTCGGACGAACTCAGCAGTGTGCGTAACTCAAACAGGAAAGTGGGTTGTTATCTATCGACCCTGTAGAGATCGAGGGCCCTCTCACTCCCCACACAAACAGGATCTCATCAAAACTGGGGATGAGGGGGCAATAATTGTGAGAGTGACAGATTGACAGAAGCTGGAAATAGTCTGGGTCCATACCTGTGGACATTGAATGGCAGATGAAAGTGGTGTTTGCTGACTGAGGAGAACAGGCAACCAGGATACTATTACCTCAGGGATCCTGCAATATTCCCGTATATCCCACCGATGTGTGTTTGATGGATTTAGTCACACTGATCTTACCAACACCTCATCACCTCAAACAGTGACAAAGAACATATCCAGATATTATACAGAGTATTGGATCAGGTTAGCCAGGCCAGGCTTAAAGTTAAGGCACAGAGAGTGCAACTGGGAAGGTAGGGAGAGATGGAACTGGGACATCATATTGGGGAGATCAAATCAGGAAGGGAGAGGGGATAGTCCCAGCGGGAACAAAAACTATGATTATAAAACTATCCACCCGCACACTGTAAAGGGATCAGGCCAACTTTAGGATTGTTTAATTATTGTGGGAATTTTGTGAGGAATTATCCAGAAATAGAGAACCATCACGAGCCCTGGCAGAAGCGCGGACATTAACCAGGGGTGAGGGAGGCAAAATGCACACAGTCAGCATGCCTTTGGTATAGTTCAGGACTGGGCTCGGTGAAGGTGTATCACCCTGTCTGGGGGGCACATTGAGCATGAAGGACAGGTTAGTGGAAGCAGCTAACTTTCCCAGTGAAGCAGCAATAATGAAGATTAGAGCTCACAGGAAAGTAGAAACCCCACACCAGTGAGATAGTTGGTGAGCATGGGTGAGCATACTTACTGAAACGGTGGAGACATTTGAGGAGGATGCAGTGGCAGTAGCTACAGAAGCAAGAAAGGAAAGTTTAAAGACATTTCCAGAAACAGTCCTACAGCAGGAGAAACAGGAATGGGAAAAGGGTGGGGCAGTAATAGGACATAGGATGATCTAGCAGTGCCACTGTATAAGACAAACATTGTTAAAAACATATCATGGGCTGGCTCATATTGAGCAGGATAAAATGCGTTATCGGATGATCAACTACAGGGGTGTTCTGGAACAAGAAGGTTTTGTCGAAGGGGTGTAGTCTGTACACAGTGTGAGCCAGTGAAAACAATCAGGATAAAATGGAGGAAGCCGCAGGGACCCAGGGGCCCACGGGAACAATTACAGATGGATTTTACGTACACCCCCATCCCAATCCCAGGGAAGGAAATCCTGCTGGGTCTTAATAAACAGGTTTACTCAGTGGGCGGAAGCATCCCCTGCAGATTCTGACCAAGGGGCACATGTTCCAGGAAACGAAGTTAAGCAGCTCTGTGGCCTGTTTGGTACTGAGCATAAATCCCATCTCACATACCACCCCCAGAGCTCAGGGACAGTAGAAGGAATGAAGTAGACACTGAAAGATAGTCTGACTAAGGCCCTGACAGAGACAGGCAGGGATGGGTTAGTGTACTCCCCACAATCCTAATGAAACTGACTTCAACCCCAGCAAAGGGAACAGAGCAACCCCCCTTTGAATTAGTGACCGGATGGACTATGCAGATGCCAGAGTGTATGGTATTGGGAGGGCAGGAGATGGACAATGGCAAGGATAGGGTGAAACAATTTGTGAAAGAACTGACAAAGCAACTGCATGAGCTGAGAGGGGAAGTTGCAGACGGACAGAGAATCAGAGACTGGGAAATGGAGCTCACAAACATCCGAGCTGACAGCCCGAACCCAGGAGATCGGTCAGGGGGAAATATTAGTGGAACGTATGGAAGAAACACATCAAAATGCTGGACTTGGCTGGGGGAACCACAGAATTCCAGAGAGGGAACTCTTCCATCATGCATTAGTAAGAAGCTCTGAATAAACATTGGTCGTGCTGCTCAGCACAGAACTCAAGGCTGCTCTTTGATATTTCTCCCAGCAACAGATGTGCTGGGTTATGTTGCCGGCTGGAGGTCTGTGACCAGTGCCTCTGTTCCACAAGGGTCAGAGCTGGGACATCTGTTGTTTGTAACACATATAAATGATTAGCCTGAAAATGTAAACGATTTAATTAGCAAGTTTGTAGATGGCACAAAGTGAAGAAGTTGTGAATCGTGAATAATGTTGTCAAAGGAAACATCAAGGACTAGATCAGTTGGAAGGTTATGCGGAGAAATTGCATATAGATTTAAATTCAGACAAGTGTGACGTGATGCGTTTTGGGCGGCACATTGTAAGAGGAATGTATACACTAAAAGGAAGTGTCCTGAGCAGCATTGATATACAGAGGTGCAAGTTCACAGCTCTCTGAATGTGGTGAAGGAGGTGGATGGCAGGCTTGCCTTCTTCTGTCAGGGGACTGTTTATAAAACTGTCATCAGGCCACCTTTGCAGTATTGTGTGCTGTTTTGAGCACCGCACTGTAAGGAGGATGTGGCGGCTTTGGAGAGGGTGGAAATGGGTTTACCAGGATGTTGCCTGGATTGGGAGAGGTTGGAAAATCTTGGATTGTTGTCTTTGGAAAGTCAGTGTCTGTGGAGTGATCCGAGAGGCACAGACAGAGTGAATAATCTGAATCCTTTTCCAAGTGGAAACGACCAATTCCACAGGCCATAGATTTAAGGGGAGAGGGGGCAAGTTTAAAGGAAATGAAAACCGAAAGAACAGCAGATGCTGTAAACCAGAAAGAAAAAACAGAAGTTTCTGGAAAAGCTCAGCAGTTCTCGCAGCATCTGTGAAGAGAAATTAGTTAGCATTTCTGAGGAAGGGGGACTGGACCCGAAACATTAATTGATTTTTCTTCACAGATGCTGCATGACCTGCTGAGCATTTTCAACAACATCTGTGCAAGTTAAAAGGGAGTTGTGTCAGATAAGTTTCTTTTGCAGAAGGTGGTCAGTGACTAGAATGTACTTGCCTGAGAGATGGTAAAAACAGAAACAATCACAATGTTTAAGAGACATTTGGACAGACAGATAAGCAGGCATGGGTTGGCAGGGATATGGATCATGTACAGGCAGATGGAATCAGTTTGGAATGGCATCATGATCCGCACAGGCATGGTGGGCCGATTATTCAGGTACTGTTCTGTTTTCCAGGGGGTAGAATGATAATATTTTGAGTATAATATGTCTCTTCTTTAGAACACACAGTAAGTTGATGTATTTTGAGAGAAGCAATGTAGAAAGGGAATATATGTTTGAATGGCACAGACACAGGGAGCAGGACGGCAGGAATGCGGGACAATGTGTACAAATCCTTAAAGGAGAGAGAACATAAAGTGTTTTGAGTAAACGTATAGGATGCTGGGCTTCATTAATAGAGGGAATGGTAACATACTCATGGAACGGATGCTGACCATTGGCAAAGCTCTAGTTAGGTCACAGTCAATCATTGCATCCAATTGTGGTCAACAGATTCCTGGTCAGGATGAGGAAGTTAAAATACCACAGAGGGGTCTGTTCCGTACTTTGCTTCTCTTTCAGGATGCATTGGTGACTCAAGGGTTAAATATTCTCCTGCCAAAGGTCTTACTGCCGTATTGTAAGAGTACAAGGCCTGTACTCTTCCAATACAGACTGAACACCTCAGTAGGCGTGAGGCAGACCGTATCTTCGAAATAGAACCTCTTGGAGCCACACATGTGGATTCCACCATAACCCCAGACAGAGCAATTTACCCTTTCCAGACAAGACTGAGAGCCCTGGGCACAACCCTGTTAAACTGCCTCCTGCATTCATTGTCTCACTTCCCCTCCATGTGAGCAGAGGTAAGTGAATCCCCCATTTACTGAAAGAAGAACCCTTCTGCCTTAATCTCTACCCATCAACATATAATCATGGACAATACGATAATCAGTTTCTGTAATCCATCACACATTATCACAGGACATTGGCATTCACCAAGATTTGTAAATTCATAATTACCAGCTTTAAACTATGTAGTAGCAATCGCCCATGTGACTGATATGCCTTTGTCTAATTCTTATTAAATATACTGTCTCTGTGGGTAAGGCAGAGGTTCGTGAAGATGAGTCTACAGGTAGACACTCAGCTACTTTAGAGATGCTTTGAAACTCTTGCCAGCTGTCCGATAATAAAGCTACTGCTGTTGTACAGGAAAATTGTGTCGTCTGAATTTGTGGAACAAAACAGACATTAACAAGGAAGAATATGAGTGATCTTCAGGGTGTGGAGTACAGACTTACTGGAGTGGTTCACTGATGAAGAAAATGCAGTCACTGGATTGATTTGAAGAGATTGCTATTTTCTTTGAAATAAACAAGTTAAATACATTTTTGATAAAGCCGTATAAGATTATAATAGACCTAAATATAGCAGACAAAAATACTTGTATTTGCTAGGTGATGGCACAAGAATTAAGACCAGATGTAAGATTTCGAGACAGCGGAAGATGAGCAAGTGTTTCTGTTGACTGTATTGGCTGGAAGTATGCAGAACATGTTGCCTATTATGGTGGTGCAAGTAGAGAAGATCAATGATTGATAAAAACAATTAGATCAGTTCTGAGGGAAATAAACTTGCAGAGTTTGGGGTACGTATGGGGAATGAGAATATGGGATTCTGCTACAAAGAGCCAGCTTGGATTTGATGGGCCTCTTTCTAAGCTATAATGATTTTATTTGGACTTGCTTAACTTGCTCTGGTCACCAATTAAGTTGTCATTTAGGTAAATCTGCTCAGTGTTCCTACTCAGACCAATACAGGCTGTCCCTCCACAGAAGGAGATAATGTTTACTACTTTATACTGGCTTCTTTTGGTGTGTGTGGGGGAGGGGGGTGGGGGGCGAATGGTGTGTGTAACAGTCTACTAGCATTTATTTGAAATGGCAAAAACACCAGTGCAGCTAGACTAGGGATCGACTCTGGAAATGTGGGGAATGCCAGAAGTGAATTCTTTACCCATCCCACCTGGAAACTGGCCAAATCAGTCAGACTGGGGAGAAGCTGTTCATCGTGTGTGTGTGTGTGTGTGTGTGTGTGTGTGTGTGTGTGTGTGTGTGTGTGTGTGTGTGTGTGTGTGTGTGTGTGTGTGTGTGTGTGTGTGTGTGTGTGTGTGTGTGTGTGTGTGTGTGTGTGTGTGTGTATGTGTGTGTGTGTGTGTGTGGTGGGAGTGGGGGGGTGTGGGGGGGTCGGTGGGAAGGGATTCACTCAGGCATCCATCCTGCTGAGACACCAGTCAATTTACTGATAGCCACAGTTGAAAGATTGTTTTCTCTTTTTCACGCCAAGTAATGAACAATGGTTTTGGCAGCTGATAAAGTTGTGCACACAGAGATCTTAGCTTTGGAAATGTTCACAACATTGTTGAACATGTACAGATTCACACTGGGCACAGATTTTTATTTTCCTTTATTCATTCACAGGATGAGGGTGTCGCTTTCCCGGCAGCATTTACTGTCCATCCCTAATTGCCCAGAGGGCAGGTAAGAGTCAACCACAATCTGAGGTCAAAATGTTGGCCAGACCAGGTAAGGATGGCAGCTTCCTTCCTGAAAGGGCATCAGTGATCCAGATGGGGTTTTCTGACAATTGATTAATGGTCATCATTAGACTCTAAATTCACAAGTTTTTGTTTATTGAATTCAAATTCCCCCATCTGCTGCAGCAGGCTTTGAACCCAGAACACTATCTCGGGTTTTAGATTAACTGTCTCGCGACAATACCACTTGGCCAAAACTTCCCCACATCGCTGTCCATCTGCACAGTGAACAGCGGTTTTCTGGGTAATCACACATCCGTTTGCTCAATGATTGCAGGAGTTGGATGTTGATGGGCTATTGACATCCATCTCGGAACCATGTATTCTGGGGTTTGTTTCTGATGGTGATTGGAAACACCATCAGTCTTGTTATCTTTTGGGGATAAAAACAGTTTCAGTTAGCTTTCTGTTAAATGCATCACAATCAAGCCGCTCCCAAAACTCTCAGGCAGATTAGTTTCTTTTGAAGGACTCTCCATCTCCCCAACCACTCCATCCTCACTCCGACAATACAATAATCTCACAGAGTCTCTTTATGATTACGAATGAGACAATCTGATCAGCTGCTTCTTCCCCAACTCCTATGTCAAGTTGGATCTTAATCTCCTCTTGCTGCAGTTGTGATCCTGCATTATTGTACAGTGTTGCTTGTATTTCATGTCTTGGCCTAATAGTGATCATGATACTGCATGTAGCTTCTTGTGTATGGGGCCGACAGTGTAAGAGTTTAGCTCTTTCCTTCCACCAGCAGCAGTAGAATTGTACTCCAACAAAACTTACAGAATCACGGCCCGCATATTCCCCAATTTACCTCTTACCATCAAACCAGAGGATCAATCCTCGTTCAACAGAGAGAGTTCAGGAGGGCATGTCAGTAACAGCAGCATGAATAACTAAAAATGAGGTGTTAACCTGATGAAGTTACCAAAGAGGACTACTTGTGTGCCAAACAGCATAAACAGCACGTCATAGACAGAGTGAAGCAATCCGGGAAACAACAGAACAGATCAAAGATCTGCAGTCCAACCAAATCCAGTTGTGAACGAAGTCAGAGCACAGCTGGAGTTCGGAGGACAGTTCTCTTCAAGATATTAACCAACACGAATGTCAGACTGGATTAATTATCATAAAATTCAAGTCCGTCTGATATTCATACATTTACAATCAGTGTTCAATTCACCAAAAGTAGCTGAAGGTAAAGATAATCTTCAAGTGATTGTAACAGTGGAGACATCTGAATACTTGATCAGCAAATTAAAGCCTATTGTGTTAAGATAGTAATAATTTTAAAGATATTTTTTTAAAAGTAAGGTGACTTGCGTATAATGGAGGAAGTTGATTGGTCGGTAGCTGATAATCTTGTTTTAATCTGAAGTTAATTTAGGATTAATTAACAAATAAACATAAGGTAGGGAATCCCAGCCCCATGGAGTGCACATCCAGTTCCATGTGGGAAAACCAGGACACTTCTTGTGTAAGCGACAACCACACAAGAGGGGACACGGGAAATGTCAGGAACACTCGTTTGACCACGGTTAAAGTATGGCACACACTTCTGATCCCCACATTCCAGGGTTGATGTGATCACACCAGAGAGGGTACAGAGGAATTGATCAGAATGTTTCTACAATTGGAAAATTTCTGCTCTGAGGAAAAGTTGGATAGGCTGGGGATGATTTCCGAGGAGGATGAGCTGAGATTTAATTGAAGTGATAAAATGCTGAGGAATCCAGATCGAGTGGATAGGAAGGAGCTATTCATAACAGAGAGGTCAGAAACTGGAGGCTTTAGCTTGAACTAATTCTCAGAAAGAAGGGGAGGGGAGAATTCATAACACGCAAAGATGGTGGGGAGCAGGAACTCACTGATGGGGTGGTAGAGGCAGTAACCAGCATCACATTAGAATAAAAGGACATAGATGTAACTGAAATGCTGGAACATGCAGAGCAATGGACTAAAGTCTGCAGAATGGTATCAATGTGATTTATTTGACATTTCTCCAGAATATTAAATTCAAGTCTAATTTGTGAATTTATGAGCATCATCAGACTTGATATCCAAATGTCGGAATAAATTTATCAGAAAGTTGCAGCACAAATATAGGGCACTTGACCCATCCTCTATGTGTTGGCTGCAATAGAACTATCCAGGCTTTCTGTACTCACCAATTGCAGAAACAATTTCAGACTCTGAACTCGGCCCTAAGAGTTATAATCTGTTTTGTTTTTTCATTGACAGCTGCACTCCTTGTTTCCTTGTATCTTTCCCAGCCCTAACTCATTCCCCGTGGCCTTGAGGGACTACCATTTCTGCTGTTTAATCTCTCGTGCCTTCCCCCGTGTGACAGACTGCCTTTTTGTCCTTGTCTGACCCCCAACTTCCTCACAACCTGTTACATTTCTGATGGATCCACGGCCTCTGTGACTTCAATGTGTCCCCTGGGTCAGTGGCACGAGTTTTGAATTCTCTTCCTCCAGAGATAATTGGAAATCTTTCTGGTTGCAGTTTCCCCAGATTTTATTTTTAAAAGCAGGGCATTTGTATCAGAGTCAAATATTCGTGAGACATCATCCACAATTCCGAGCATTTGGATGTAATCTGTGACCCTCCCACAGATGTGCAGGTTTGCTCTATTGGACGTGCTAACATGGCCTGTAGTGTGCAAATTCGGCGGGTTGGATTAGCCATGGTAAATGTGGGGTCATGGAGGTAGGGTGGGAAAGCAGGTCCTTGCAGGCTCGATGGATCAAATAGCCTCTTTCTGCACCTACGGGATTCTGGAATCCTAACTAGTTGTGATTGTCGTCACGTTTTCCTCATGCCAGGTTCATTCAACTCAGGTACACACGCTGCCTGTGTGTTTCTGTGGGTTCTCACATTATCCTTTCCTTCTGTTTTACAGCAATTACACACTGTACGTGAGGGTGGGAATGAATTTGTAAATACAAATACTTCAACCAAAATCCGCACAGGTCAGGAACTGTTTCTGCTGCTGGCATCACTCACAAGGAACCGAAAAATAATAACGGATTCGTCACAAATCTTACAGGAACATAGATTTTTTAATTGCCAGGAAAGGCTTAACAGCTCAAAATGTTTTTCTCAAGAAAAGAGGAGGCTGAGGGACAACCTGGCATAAGTAGGAAGCTTTGTTTTTGTGGGTTCAGAGATTTGAGGTTGGAATCGTTGGGTCTGAAGTGTGGTTCATTGCCCCAGGTCAAAGTTGCGATCTAAATGTGTATCTTTCTTTTGTCTTTATATCTGAGTTAACAATCAGATGGACAGGTCAGTCAGTGTCTGAGTGTTTTTCCAAATCCCTGATCCCAAATCTGCCTCCCCCCACAATCTCAAGTGCCTCACCACTCACTGGGTCACGGAGAAACTCTGCCGTTACAATGAGAGCTTTCTTTGCTGTCACCGCTCCTAGTGCTTCCCCTAATCCCCACTTCCCTTCATTAAATCCCAGCTGCCTCTAGTCCAGCCTCATGGGCATGTTGAAGAGCATGACAGAAGATTGGATTGAAACCGAGAGTTCAATAGCCAGAATGAAAGAGGAAGAAGGAAATAAACGGGGTTTGTGGATCCCAGGGAATACAGACTCCAGGCTGAGTCCTTTGTGGGCATTCCTGCAGTAATACGAGACAGCATTCCATGATGAGAGTTAAACCCGGGTGGCAAGACAGGGAGCCACTGAACATTAGCAGGTTTAGTTCAAACATAGGAGGTTTGTTCAGTCAGTAACAGTGTGTTAGACGTGGATGTGAAGTGCTGAAAATGTGTTGCTGGAAAAGTGCAGCAGGTCAGGCAGCATCCAAGGAACAGGAGAATCGACGCTTTGGACATGAGTCCTTCTTCAGGAATGAGGAGAGTGTGTCCAGCAGGCTAAGATAAAAGGTAGGGAGGAGGGACTTGGGGGAGGGGCGTTGGAAATGCGATAGGTGGAAGGAGGTTAAAGTGAGGGTGATAAGGTGAGGGTGATAGGCTGGAGTGGGGGTGGGGGCGGAGAGATCAGGAAGAAGATTGCAGGTTAGGAAGGTGGTGCTGACTTCGAGGTTTGGGACTGAGACAATGTGGGGGGAAGGGAAATGAGGAAGCTAGAGAAATCTGAGTTCATCCCTTGTGGTTGGAGGGTTCGTAGGCGGAAGATGAGGCGCTCTTCCTCCAACTGTTGTGTTGTTATGGTCTGGCAATGGAGGAGTCCAAGGACCTGCATGTCCTTGGTGGAGTGGGAGGGGGAGTTGAAGAGTTGAGCCACGGGGTGGTTGGGTGGGATGGTCCGGGCGTCCCAGAGGTGTTCTCTGAAACGTCACCTCTCCTAGTGCTTCCGTGTAATCCCCACTTCCTTTCATTAAATCCCAGCTGCCTCTATTCCACGGACATGGGCATGTTGAAGAGCATGACAGGAGAATGGATTGAAACCGAGAGTTCAATAGCCAGAATGAGAGAGGAAGGAGGAAATAAACGGAGTTTGTGGATCCCAGGGGATACAGACTCCAAGCTGAGTGTGGGCATTTCCGCAGTAGTGCAAGACAACATTCCATGATGAGTGTTAAACCCGGGTGGCAGGTGAGGGAGCCACTGAATATTAGCAGGTTTGGTGTAAACACCGGAGGTTTGTTCAGTCAGTAACAGTGTGTTAGACATGGAGGTGAAGTGAAAGTGAGGGGAAAAGTTGCCAGAAGCTGCAGATAGACAGCTTTCATTGGAACAGGAGGAGACCATTCAGCCCCTCAACCCTGCTCTGTCATTCAATGGATCATGGCTGATTTGTGGCTTAACTTGCAATTTTCAAAACCTGCTAAATTAATCAATAAACTCCTCTGCAACAGACAAGATGAATATTGAAAAACTAACCATCTGCAAATGATGGGAAATCAGAAACAAAAACAGACATTGCTGGAAAAATTCAACAGATCTGGCAGCATCTGTGGAGAGTGAACCTTTCGGAACCAGTGACCAGTCAGGTGACCAGCTGCAGCTGATCATTCTGCCTTTTCTGTAACACTATCTGGAACAGGATCTGATGCGAGGGGGATGAGACTGCCAATAACAACTGAGAAAACAGGAGTACGTGCTCAATCAGAATAAAACCCATTTTGGTCTTGCACTTTTAATTCAACTACAAACATTATTCATTATTATTTCTGAAATATGATAATAGACCAGAAATCAACTCTTCATGTTATTGGGCCTGTGAAACTGTTAATTCTGACCTTGACCAGCCGACATGTGAATCCAGACCCTGAATAACGTGGTTGACTCTGAACGATCTCTTGGGCAGTCATTTTGGATGACAAATGCTGACCCAGCAAGTGATGCCGTGATCCCATGAACAAACAAAACAAATCCAATCGCTGTGGTTACTTGTAAACTCGCTGGTGTTTCATCAAGCTGGATATCTGAGTGAATTTCTTCCCACACTCAGAGCAGGTGAATGGCCTCTTCCCAGTGTGTATTTGCTGGATGGTGTACTGAACCCAGTCCTACAGTGAGAGCACCTAAATGGTCTCGCACTGGTCTCCTGTGACAGGAAGAGGTGATATTTACCATCCTGGGGTGGTGAGTGGCACGGTGGCACAGTGGTTAGCGCTGCTGTCTCACTAGTGCCAGAGATCCTGGTTCAATTCCCGTCTGAGGCGACTGACTGCGTGAAGTTTGCACATTCTCCCTGTGTCTGCGTGGGTTTCCTCCGGCTGCTCCTGTTTACTCCACAGTCCAGGTTAGCTGAATTGGCCACGCTATATTGCCCGTAGTTTTAGATGTAGGGGCATGGGTGAGTGCGCTTCGGCGTGTCGCTGTTGACTTGTTGGGCCGAAGGGCCTGTTTCTACACTGGAAGTAATCTAATCTAATCATACTGTGTAAAGATACCTCCAAGAGGGATCCAGTGCGAGTTGATTGGGACAAACTGTTCGCATGCATGAAAGAATCAATAATGAGGAGGCACCGATGTCAAGGGATTGAAAAAAGAAGCGCATGTGACATGAGACAAAACATTTGCATGCAGAGAAAGTTTTATGGTCAGAAATGCACTGCCAAAGAGTGTGGTGGAACCAGGTACAATGAAGAGAATCGAAGTGAACAGTTATTGGAAGAGGACGAATGGGAAGGTTTATGGGGTTAAGGTAAAGAATGGCATTCAGTGAGGTGATGAGCCAATCAGCCTCCTTTTGTCCTTCTGTGAACATTTAATTCTGAGCCCTCGAAGGAAATATCAGAGCAGGGATTGTGAAGGGGTCAGATTGAATGACGGTCTCTGTGAACAAAAGTGAGACACAGACACAGAGGGGTTTTGGGATGGATTGAATCAAATGTTATCAATTTGAATGGACCCCAACACTACAGCAGTTACAAACGGGAGTGATCAAGACAGTGGAATTAGAGCAGCAAATACATCTTAAACATTTATACAGCTAAAGGGGATGCTGGGTAAAGATACCATAGTTAGTGCTGATTTCATTCCAGATACACCAGCCAGGGAGCACATCTTCCTGTATCTGTCCTATCGAGCTCTTGAAGAATTTTGTTCATTTCAAGTGTTTCATTTTGGATACTCCAGAGAAGACAGTTTCATGCTCTTCAATCTCTCCAGCCAGGGCAATGCTGTCGTCAGAATTCAAGTCACTGGTGCATGTAACTGGCTGCTTCATGGACTGGAACTGGCAATTGAGACTGTAAGGTTACTATATAAAATATCTTCAACTGTATTGCCAGATTGCCAGACACATGAGTGGCTTTAAGTAAAAAACACAACTTATGGGCATTGAGTGTTAGAGCACTTCCTGTTGTGGAGACATCCTGTTCAGGTACAATTTATTGATAACTGTTAGAATTAACCTGCACTGGCTCCGTAGAAGTGGTCAGAGCATTATAACTGTCATTGGAGTAGGTAATAAATTTCTCATGGGTTAAAACATTTAAATGATAGAATAGCTGTGGGTTCTTCTGGTAAAGTGTGCAAAGTTTTTCAAAATGTTCCTAATATACTTTCAGAAACAAGTGAGAGAAAGGCACATTACTGACGTCATTGAATTAGTCCAAATTTAGAAGTTCAGGAGAACTGATGGGAAAGCTGGTTTTGGGAGTTGTAATAATGACAGGGAAAAATTGTTTTACAGAGAGAGAGAGTTCACAGATGGGAAACCCAGCTTTAACATCACATCAACTGCAGAGTCATCCAATTCTGCAGGTCCTGATCCTTATCGTTAATAAGGAAGGGGAAAGCGGCATTCCCAGCCCAGAGAAATCATTCCTATGTTTCGCATGTGGTCGAATATTTAACCGGTCATATGAACTGGGAAGACACCATTATGATGAGAAAATACCTGAGCATAGACTGAACTGCTTTTCAAAACAACATGAAATATACTTTAATCTGCTGTGCATTTCAGTCATCACCATATCTATTACTTATTTTCTTCAGGTCACTAATAAAACGATGCATCTAATTCTGCTGGTTCGACATTCCTTGAAAAAGTAATTGAGAATGTTACAATCTTAAAGTTAGAAGAGTCTAAGAAATGATACTCACTGATTTTTGTTTCTGTTTGAAAGAACCTAGTTCAGACATTTCAAGCACATAAATCCGTATTCTCCAGTATTATAAAGATGAAAAAATAAGCAGTCGAAATTCCTCTTCAGCAAAATAACCAAATGCAACTTCATATTATTCATTGGTCAGTTAATCACCTACAATTGTAACTAAATATTGCAATTCATCTAAATATTGTGATGTGCTTTGAACAAATTAAATTTCTTATTACTATTCATTCTTGAATTGTCAGGAATTTGTTTTTATTTTACATCCACCTATTCATAATTCATAAGATTGATATACTTTCAAAATATCGACGTGTTCATTTGAACATTTAATTTGTCTCTCTCTCTCACTTATCTCACTTCATGCATGACAGCTTCAATACATTTTGCTAATTAACTCGACGAAACTTAAAAATGTTGTTGACTTTACTTCTTTTGTATGCAAGAAAACAATGTAGGTACACCCATTTGTTCTTTAGCTCAAATAACATTAAATGTTAAATTATTGGAAAGACTACGCTGGGGGAAAAAGAACGATTCTTCATCTCAAATATCACATTAAATGACACTTTTTCAAATCATGTGACCTCTAAAATGATTTGTATTTTAATTTCATTATAAGAAAAAAAACCTGCTTTGGAAATGTTAGAATCTGTTCCTTTTACTTCCAGCATTAGTTGTCAACGAACAATAATCACGTAATTATCAGTCATTTTGTGCAAAAACATTTTCTGTACCAAATGTCATTTATTCGACCTTTTGTTCACAATAGTCCTCACTTTCCCGGTCTAATTATTTTCTTCCTTATTCTGACATAGATGTCTAAACATTTATCATGATAAAAATTTAAAAAATCATGACTCAACAAAAAAAACCCAATTTTGAACTGTGTCAATTGTTGCTGAGTATTTTTTTAGAATTATTAAAGCGACTTTTTATATATTAATTTTCTGTTTATCAATCTTAATTATTACACAATCGACATCAGAGCAAAGTGCTTTCAAAATATTAAGTTAATTTATCTATCAATATTCTAGAAACAATTAACAATTACAATAATTAAACAGCACTTTGTGCTTGTTATGAAGTCTAAGTTAATGTGTTTTAATATTTTCCATATTTCTTATTGTGAATGCTACAATATAAAAACCTGTTTGGTCGGGCCAATACACCCAGAAAAGACCAATAACTGCCCTTGCGACATCCTTTGTAAATATTTGACTTTTGTTCATTTGAAAGATCACAGTCATCTCAGCCATTGATATTCAGAGAACACCAGTTACTTTACACTACAATATTTCTCTTCATTTCTGCACATTACTCAGTGGATTAGTAAGATGAGACACCTCATTATTCTTAAATTCATTAATAGTAGTTTTAAAATTAATTTGTTGCTAATATTGAATAATTGTTCAATTTGGCAAAGGATGTAAATGTGGAATTATGGTTCCATATAATAACTATTGCAAGGACTTAGCAATGTACAATCTCTCAATCATTCTGAATATTGCTTTTCATTTTAAACTTGGAAACACTTTTGAAATGATTTGATTGTAATTCACTTCAATATTAACATTTATTGTGCTTCTAATCACAATAATAGTTGAATATTTTTCTTGTGCAAAATTATTAAAATTCCGATGAAAATTTTTGATTTACACAAAAAAAAGGATTGACATCTTTCTTGTTTCATTAAACAATCACAAGAAATGGTGGCTTCTTAAAATCAGACATTTTCAGAAAGAATGAAAGTTGTCTTCAGCTGAATAGTCACATTGACTGACCAATTCATCATTTTGGTCCAATTTACGTGTAGAACAAAAAAAAATTACATTACATTTCATAAAATGAGAAAATATTATGAACATATAGAATGATTGTATTCATTTTTATTTATCAATTTACAGTAATCACACAAATCTGTCAAGTTGTCATTCCACAAATTATCATAAAAATCATATTTAATTAAGACATCTGTTAACTCCCATCATTATTGTAAATTACTATTTAATTTTGAGTAGGTTACACACAGGATCCATCCATTTAATTCCAATCCAATTATCACAATAAACATCTGATTAATTTTCACTTGAGTAACCGCAGTGAGCATGTGATTGTAGACCTGCCCAGCCTGGTTGGGAACATTATGCAGGAATGTTGTGCAGTTCTGGTAGTATCTCTGTTACCAGACCAGGAGGTACAGCTTCAATTCCCACCTTGCACAGAGTTGTTCCAGAGCAACTCTGAATGTTGATTAGAAAATATCTAAGCATCAATTGAATTGCCTTTCAATTCAACATTAGATATGCTTCCACCTGTTGTTCATTCCAATAATCACAGTATTTGCTTTTATTTTCTTTAGGTCACTAAGAAAAGAATGTATGTAATCAATATTCGTTAGAAAATATTTGAGAATGTTGCAGTCATACAGATGAAATATACAAAGTAATGATATTAATTGATTTTCTTTTGTTCTGAAGAGCTGAGTTCAAACAGCACATAGAACTTGATGCTCCAGTGCTATAAAAATGAGGAGAAAAAATAAATTTATTGTTCAGTCAAATAAACAAATGCCAATTCCTTTTATTTATCAATTTTTAATTATTGATCTGTTTATGAATTTTGTGAAATTTGTTTTTCGTTTTCCACTCACCTATTTGTATTGAATGTGAGATTAAACTGCTGTAGAACATAGAACATAGAACAATACAGCCAACGATGTTGTGCCGAACATTTGTCCTAGCTTAAGCACCCATCCATGTACCTATCAAATTGCCGCTTAAAGTTCGCCAATGATTCTGACTCTGTCACTCGCACGGGCAGCGCATTCCATGCCCACACCACTATCTGGATAAAGAACCCACCCCTGACATCTCCCTTACACCTTCCACCCTTCACCTTAAATTTATGTCCCCTTGTAACACTCTGTTGTACCCGGGGAAAAATCTCTGACTGTCTACTCTATCTATTCCTCTGATCATCTTATAAACCTCTATCAAGTCACCCCTAATCCTTCGCCGTTCCAATGAAAATAGGCCTAGCACTCTCAACCTATCCTCGTACGACCTATTCTCCATTCCAGCCAACATCCTGGTAAATCTTCTCTGCACCCTCTCCAAAGCTTCCACATCTTTCCTCAAGTGAGGCGACCAGAACTGCACACAGTACTCCAAATGTGGCCCAGCCAAAGTCCTGTACATCTGTAACATCACTTCACGACTCTTGAATTCAATCCCTCTGCTAATGAACGCTAATACACCATAGGCCTTCTTACAAGCTCTATCCACCTGAGTGGCAACTTTCAAAGATCTATAAACATAGACCCCAAGATCCCTCTGCTCCTCCACCTTACTAAGAACCCTACCGTTAACCCTGTATTCTGCATTCTTATTTGTCCTTCCAAAATTGACAACCTTACACTTGGCAGGATTGAACTCCATCTGCCACTCCTCAGCCCAGGTCTGCATCATATCTAAGTCCCTTTGCAGCCGATAACAGCCCTCCTCACGATCCACAAATCCACCAATCTTCGTATCATCTGCAAATTTACTGATCCACCCTTCGACTCCCTCTTCCAAATTATTAATAACAATTACAAACAACAGAGGACCCAGAACTGATCCCTGCGGAATTCCACTTGTAACTGGGCTCCAGGCTGAATATTTACCATCTACCACCACTCTCTGACTTCGACCGGTTAGCCAGTTTTCTATCCAACTGGCCAAATTTGCCTCTATCCCATGCCTCCTGACTTTCCGCATCAGCCTACCATGGGGAACCTTATCAAATGCCTTACGGAAATCCATGCATACTACATCCACTGCTCTACCATCATCCACATGCTTGGTCACCTCCTCAAATAATTCAATAAGACTTGTAAGGCAAGACCTACCCTTCACAAATCCGTGCTGGCTGTCCCTAATCAAGCAGTGTCTTTCCAGATACTCATAAATCCTATCCCTCAGTACCCTTTCGATTACCGAAGTAAGACTAACTGGCCTGTAATTCCCGGGGTTATCCCTATTCCCTTTTTTGAACAGGGGCACAACATTCGCCACTCTCTAGTCCCCTGGTACCACCCCTGTTGACAGTGAAGAAGAAAAGATCATTGCCAACGGCTATGCAATTTCCTCTCTTGCTTCTCACATAATCCTAGGATATATCCCATCAGGCCCGGGGGACTTGTCTATCCTCAAGTTATTCAAAATGTCCAACACATCTTCCTTCCTAACAAGTATCTCCTCTAGCTGACCAGTCCGTTTCACACTCTCCTCTTCAACAATACGGTCCCTCTCGTTCGTAAATACTGAAGAAAAGTACTCATTCACGACCTCTCCTATCTCTTCCGACTCAATACACAGTCTCCCACTACAGTCCTTGATTGGACCTACCCTCGTTCTCGTCATTCTCATGTTTCTCACATACGCATAAAATGCCTTGGGGTTATCCTTGATCCTATCCGCCAAAGATTTTTCATGCCCTCTCTTAGCTCTCCTAATCCCTTCTTCAGCTCCCTTCTGGCAATCCTGTATCCCTCCAATGCTCTGTCTGAACCTTGTTTCATCAACCTTATATAAACCTCCTTCTTCCTCTTTACAAGACATTCAAACTCCCTCATCAACCAAGGTTCCCTCACACGACCATCTCTTTCCTGCCTGACAGATGCATTCATATCAAGGACACGTCTTATCTGTTCCTTGAAAATGTTCCACATTTCCACGACATCCTTCCCTGACAGCCTATGCTCCCAACTTATGCTCCTCAGATCCTGTCTTACAGCATCGTATTTACCCTTCCCCCAGTTGTAAAACCAACCCTGTTGCATGCACCTATCTCTCTCGATAACCAATGTGAAAGTCACAGAATTGTGGTCACCATCACCAAAATGCTCACCCACGAACAAGCCCATCACTTGTCCCGGTTCGTTACCGAGTACCAACTCTAATATGGCCTCCCCTCTGGTCCGACAATGTACATACTGAGTTAGAAAAGCTTCCTGGACACACTGCACAAACACCGCCCCATCCAATCTACTTGATCTAAAGAGCTTCTAATCAATATTTTGGAAGTTCAAATCGCCCATGACTACTACCCTGTGGCTTCTGTATTTTTCTAAAATATGTTTCCCAATCTGTTTCTCCACATCTCTGCTGCTATTGGCGGGCCGAAAGAAAACACCCAACAAGGTGACTGTTCCTTTCCTATTTCTGACTTCAGCCCATACTACCTGCAAAGGCAGATCCCCCTCGAACTGCCTTTCTGCAACCATTATACCATTCCTAATTAGCAACACCACACCCCCTCCTCTTTTATCACCCTCCCTAATCTCAGTGTAATATTGGATACACTGAGCTGCCAATTTCTAGAGTGGCCTGCAGTAAATAATTTCAAATATTCAGTCGGCTCGAAGAGAAAGAAATTCCTCCATATCTTTCTTAAATAGGTTACTACATCCTCTGAGACGATGTTCTCTGGTCTTTGATTCTCAGACAAGGCGAATCATTCTCTCCTAAATTATCCTATCATGTCCCTCATAATCTAATGTATCTCAGTAAAGTCTTGTTACATTATTCTACACTCCAATCAGTACAGGGGCATTATTCTCAGTTTCATCTCCCGAGAATATCCTCCAATATCCAGGATGATTTGTGTTAAATCTCCCTGAACTGCAATTCCTAAAATAGGGGACTAAATTTGTTCACATTAATCCAGCTCTGATCTGACTAATGCAATGTGTATTTTGAAAAAAAACATATGTCCCCATTCCGTTTAAATAAAGTGAAACAAAATTATTTGACTTCCCGATTACCTGCTGAAACTGGATGCTAACTTGTCATATTTCATGTACAAGGAAGCGAAGTTCTCTGTATGCTGATGCTTTGTGCTATGTATTTCCCTACTTAATACTTATATCTGCCAAAACGCATAAACATCTTTTTTTGCATGTTATATGCTGCTACGTTTTTGTCCCCTTGTTTATCCTGATTCTGTCGTCCACAATGTTGCTGTGCCGCCCTCATTACTTGCATCCATGTCTATTTTGTGTCATCTCCAAACTGAGCAACAGTACATTAACTTACGTTTTACAGGTGATTAGTACATGTTATCAACAGCTGTGGCACCAATATTGTTGGCTCCGGGAATCTGCAAGTTACAGTTTACTGTCATGAAAATGCCCTCATTACCTCGCCTCTCCATTCATTCCCCAATCCTCGACTAATACATACCCCCAACTGTGTTGGTTCATGCTTCTTTGCTTGTGAAGTGCTATCGTATAAAACACCGTTCTGAATAATTTTAGAAATTCAGATATATTCCATTTACTGCATTCCCCTTTATGTATTGTGCTTGTTACGATCTGAAAATACTTGTAAACGTGTTAGGTCTGATTTCGTCTGCACAAAGCCATGCGGAATCCATTTTATTCTGTAATGCAATTCTAATACTCTGTTATTCCAAATTTAATAACAGACTAACATTTTCCCAGTGGCAGATATGCTGTCCACCTGAGCTGAATTTCTCAGGCTGGACACTCACAAGACGTGACCATTGTTGAAAAAAGGTGTTGAGGAACAAATCAAAACGAAAGAGTATCCTATATCAGACAGACAACAGGGTTCAAGTGAATTTCTTGCAGGGACCTCAATAAAGTGCAGACCTGGAAGGAAAGAGGGGATATGAAATAATTTAATCTGCCAAGGCTGAAGATAATCCAAAGAGGGTCTACAAGTACATATCTGTCAATGAGAACAACGCGAGAAATATTACTTGAAAGATCAAGAAGGTTGACATTGCTTTTGAGCTCATCAGATGGAAGAGGCAATAAACGAATTTTTCACATCATTTTTTATTGTGGAGACAGAGAGACCAAATGTTCACTCTCCATATGTGAAGAGGACGATACCTTTTCCGAAACTATTTGACCAAGCATCAAGAATTTGAGAGTCGGTGATGTTTCTGGCGGCTGGATTACATTCGACTCTGTCTGGCCTCATGCAACAAAGAGTCTACATGTTCTCAGGACTGGATTTTTAATATAACGAGCAGAGACTGTGTCGGCTTTGCCTTGTCGTACTGCAGCATCGGAGGTCGAAGATGACTTTATAGAGATTCATAAAATCAAGAATTCTCTCGATAAGGCGAACAGCAAAGTTCGTTTTCCCTTGGATATGGGAGTCCAGACCTCGTAAGATTTACACTGAATGACAAGACATCCTTTTCACAAAGAGGATGGCTTGCACATGGAATCAACTGCTAGAGCAACTGGTGCGTAGAGGTACTGTTATATTATTATATAAAACATTTGGACGTTTAGACGAAGAGAAAGTGTGTCGAGGGATTCAAGCAAGGTGGGACAGCTCAGTTTGGGAAGTCTGTTCGCCAAGGATATGTTAGACTTAAGGAGACTACAGAAATCATGGAAATACATACTGACAAACATTTCATATTACAGGAAAATAATTGCTGGATATCTCAGAAAATGTAAAAGGCGTATAAAACTCCAGACACTGGACTAGTGTACGTGGTGTGAAAACAAGAGTTGAAAAGCTTGCAAGGACACAGAACAATCTGTTCTGACCAAGGGAACAATGTGACATTTGTTCGAAACAGCCAGCAGAGCTGGATTGCCACCAGCTCAAATTATGAATCAAGATCCGAAATCAAAATCAGGTGTGAACTTCACGTTTTGATAGTATGAAAGCCAATGAAATAATCCGATGTTTTGGGGTATTAATCAGGACATTTGCAACAGCTCGGACTGCGTCAGGGACGTCCAGCTCAAGAGATACTACAAATGTACCTTTCTGGAAATGTGTTTGCATGGCAGAACATCGATGAAAACCTGGAGAGAATCTTCCCAGAAAAATCCACAAAATGACACTTGAAAAAGCTGAGTGGTTTTGAACCATGATTACTTTTTAAGTCATTATTGAATCGGAATATAGTTGCGGAGTGGAAGATAAAAGATGGGTTTAAGAGAAACTAGTCGTAAATAGTTGTTAGTTTTCATAGTCTGTTAGACATAAAGAAAAAAGTTGATATTTTCCCTTTAAATCGTGACCTTTGCGAAACGTTTTGACTGTCGAATTTTCACAGATTAGAGCACGGGGTAATTTTTTTTTCTGTGTTGCTGGTGTCTATGAGCATCGGTGTTTACCCTGTGTTTGTACTGAATCCCAGAGCATTATGGAAGATAAGCGCGGAAATTGCAAGACTCCTTGCTGAAATAATTGTGTCATCTCTAAATATGGGTGTGATTTAAAATGACTGGATATTGACGAACCTTGTTGAAGAATGGATACAGGGAAAAGACTGGAATCTCCAGGCTTGTGAGTTTGAAATTGGTGGTTCGCAAGTTTTTTGAAGTGGTTTTGGAAGATAGCATTTTCAGAGTCCAGGAAATATAGGGGATCATTAGCATGGTTTAGTGAGGTGGAAACTGGGTCTCACAAAATTGTGAGGTTTTGATCAAGTAGACAAGAGGATTGATGAGGCAAGAACAAATATCTTTGCTTACTTAGGCTTTAGGAAAGCGTTTAACTAGATTCAACATGGAAGACTAACGAGTAAAGTTAGAAAAGATGTGGTTCACAGTGAGTTTGAAAATTGGATACAAAATTCAATTAACAACAAGAGAAAGGGTGAGGTTTTGGTGTGTTATTTATCAGACTGGAGGCTAGTGACCGGCAGTGTTCTACAGGGATCAGTGATGGCTCCTTTGTTTGTGACTGATGTAAATGTTTTAGATGACAATATGGAAGGCAGAGATCATCAGTTTGTGGTTGACACCAACATGAGCGACATGCATTTCATGAGGTGACAGCATAAGTCTTTGCGTGTACGCGAAGAACATTTAAAAAGGCTTTTGGACAAATACATGGATAGGAAAGGATTAGAATGATATGGTCCAAGTGCAGAGAAATGCGGTTAATGTGGACCGGCATTATGATCAGTATGTACCAGTTTGCACCAAACGACCTGTTTCTGTGCTGAGGGACGCTACAACTCTCCATGGTGGCACAGTCCACAGAGAAGAAGGTTATCTGAGGTTATAGAAGATTAAAAGAGACATTGATCATTCGGATATATGATTAAATGAATGGTAAAGAGAAATTATCTTGAATAAATGTAACGTACTGCAGTTTGAGTCATAAATGGATGTAGCCCTTGCACAATTACAAGTGCTGCTTTGAATAGTCCTGCGCAATCGACACGTGAATAGGTCACGGAATGGTCTTTGGAAGTCGTGTCACATATCGTCAGCTTCGTTAAAATGCTGTTAGAACGCTTTCATGCGTTGCTCAGTTTTTAGTGTTGAAGTTGGGACGTTATCCTGAGGTTGTACAGGATGTTGGCGAGGCATCTTCTGTAGTATTGTTTCTATGTTCTGGTTTCCAAGTCAGATAAAGACGAATATTAAGCTGGACAGAGGTAAGAAGAGATTTACCAATATGTTGCTAGGAATGAAGGGATTGAGCTGGAAGGGGAGGCTGGAGAGGCTGGGACTTCTTTCAAAGGAGCATAGGTGGTTGACATTTACCGTATAAATGTTTTTTTAAATCCTGAGGGGTACAGATTAGCTCAACTGCAACGGTGCTTTCCTTCTTTGGGGATTTCAGGACGATTGGGCGTATTTTTAAGATGTGAGGACAAAAGTGAAAAATAGACATGAGGTTCACTTTGTTTTACTTTACACGGTATGTTTCCTGTGCAAAGTTCTAGAGGAAGTAGGAATGTGGATAAGGTTACAACATTTAAAAGACACTTAGATAAGTGCATGAATAGGACATGTTAAGAGAGATATGGGCCCAGTACACGTAGTTGGTACTACGTTAGTTTCGGTAAATGGTAGCATGGACTGATTGGAACAGCGGTCTGTTTCAATGATGTCTGAGTCAATGACTCAGTTTATTTGAAATTTACAGAGTGCTGAGAGGCCTGTGCAGAGCCAATGTGGCAAAGATGTTTCACCCACTATGACACACTAGAACCCGAGGGCACAGAGACAAAGTGAAGCGATAACAATTTGGAAATGAGACGTGGAGGAATATCTTCCGTCAGAGAGTGGTGATTCTTTGGAGATAGTTGCTGTAGAGGGCTGCGGGCGCCAATTCAGTGAGCAAATGTGTGGCACGTTAGCTCATTGGTTCACACGGCTGCCTCATAGCACCCGGGTCCCAGGTCCGATTCCAGCCTCGGGCGACTGTCTGTGTGGAGATTACACGTTCTCCCAGTGTCTGTATGTATGTGTTTCGTCCGTGTACTCCGGTACTCCTCACAATCTAAAAGATATGCACATCACGTGAATTGGCCATGCTAAATTGTCCATAATGTTAGGTGCATTAGGCAGCGGTAAACGTACAGTTGGGATGGGTTGATCTTCGGAGGGTTGTAGTGAACATGTAGGTCCGAAGGGCCTGTTTTCATCCTGCAGGGAATCTAATCAAATCATTTCAATTCAGATTAAAATAGCTCAGGATCTTTTCCCACGACCCAATGCCCTCTGCGCCATGTCAACAGAAGTTTCACCGAGCGAGTTTGGAGCTCCCAGCCTCGGCGTTTCACGCACCTCTCTACCTTCACAGTAGGACTGCATGCTCATGGAGTTTGTCACTGGCAGGCAAAGTAGATATCCACTCGTTCATCCCACTCTCAATTTCCAATCGGATCTTCGCCACTGCGTACACAGTTTCACTGAGTCCAGGCCTGGGAACCGGTGCGATGTGAGTGTGCAATAATAGTTTCTTCCTTGTCTCACGGCACGGGTAAAGTTACGATGTGAAACTTCATGTTTATTGAAATCGATATTTCAACAATATTTGTGAACTCTCGACTGTACATTTCATCTTTTACTGAAATCTATCGAATTCAGTCTTCAACATTCTCAGTTATGGAATGTCCACAGCCATTGGGGACATTGAAGGTGACGATTCAAGCCAATCTCAGTGGGCTTTCCTGTTGTGCATGTGATGCGGTTCCTCGACTATCTCTGCCATTGCATTAAAGGCTTTTTGTATTGTGCTTTTTCATGTAATCGAATAATGGTTCGTCCTCTGCGTTGTGGTCAAGCAACCTCCATTCAAATCCGAGTATCTGTAATGAGCATTTGTTCCATGTTACTCCACATAACCTGTGCAAAACAAACGCAGAAAGGACACAATCAATTTTAAGATGAAAATACTCACTCAGGTGTTGATTTTAATACTTCAAGCTGCCACTCTCAGCACCCAATCTCGGAGATTTTTCTCCCTTCAACAATCACTATTCCCCCTTTCCTTCCTCCTCCCATGTCACTGGGGCATTGGAAAAATTAACATTCACTTTCAAATTGACACCATTAAGTCTGTGTTGCAGCTGTCAATCTTGTTAGGTGAACGTGACCCAATATCACCATCAGGGCCATTAAGCCACTCAATGCTATCAGACAATGTGGTTGGGTTTTGAATCCTCACGTATAGTGTTTTATTTGCATAGATCAGAGATCATTGGAGCATTGGGTTCATGAAAAGGGCACAGAACATTATCGAGGGAATGACTTTATTGGAAAAGACCAATATCTCTGCTCCCCCCACATTTATTTCAAGTCATTATTTGTCTCTCGCTAGAGTATTGTGTTTAATTTTGAAATTCACATTATAGCAGTGATATGACAACTGTGGAAACGATGCAGGAGTGATTTGCCAATATATTATCTGGATTGAAGAACTTCAACTATTAAAGTGTTTGGACAGACTGGCGTTATTTTTCTGAAAGCAGGGGAAATTGAGATGAGACAGTATTGAGATGTACGAACTGATGAGCGGTAAGGAATATGTACACTTAACGAAACATTTGTTGAAGGGATCAATCATCAAGGAGCCATAGATTTAAGATAAGAGTAAAAAGGTTTGGGTAGCTGCACATAAAAAACGTTATCAGACAACGAGTGGTTGGAATCTGGAACTCACTATCTCTAAGTGTTGGAACGGCAGAAATTCTCAGAAAATTCAGTGATATTCAGATGTAAATTTGTAATGCAAAAAGCACACAACGTCAAACGATGAAAAATTGGATGAGAATAATCAAGCAGTGATTTTGACAAGAGCACGCACAAGGAGCTTGCAAGAGCAGTTCGCTCTGACGTCCACTGGAGTATGGCGTTTCGTATCCTCAGCTGTCATATGGGATGCAAGGGTTCATTTTCCCGCTGGGGCGGCCCTGACTGTTTCAGGGTTTCAAGGTTTGTGTAAAGATTTGTAGTTCCAGTGAAGTTTGCAGATGGTGTGTGGATGTTCGTTAGTGTTGGGAAGTTGGTTTGCAGCAGTTTCTTGCCCTTTCTCGGTGACTTCCTCAAGCTCTGCTGTCCTGTAGCGTTTCGAATTGGTGTGATTTCCTTCCCACTGCTTTCAGTTGCTGCTTCTTGTCGTTTATTGCAGGTCCCGGTATGTTACGTCCAGGTCAACATGTTCTTTGATGGAGTCATTGGATGAGTCTCGTCATTCTAGAAAACCTCTGGCTGCCCACTATTGTCCAATTATTGTTGTGTTGTTCTGGTCGAATTTGTTGACCTCGTCATGTCTGTGCATTGCCCCTCTGTACAACTGATTGTGGTGTTTACTGGATCCTCCAGAAATGCTTTGCCACAATAGATATTCCCGCAAATTCCTTGCAGACAAACAACGTTAGGAGGGCATGCCAAGACCCAACACATCAAGCAAAAATGTCTCGGAACGGACAGCCTTTGACTACTCGGATCTATGAGAGAATATAAACCGAAAGCCACATTTAGACAACAACTCACCAGAACAATGGACCCAAACCCCATCATGTTCAATACAAATATGGTCAAACAATGTTGCACGTAGTGAGACCAGGGAACATTATACAGGACAGACAATTCACGACACGCATTCATGAAGATCTACTTGACACTAAGCACCACTGCCGGTGTCTTCAATAGGTTGACTCATTACACTGAGTGTTGCTAATTCTGCGGCTGGAAGCTTGGATTGTATGACAGTCTGCAGCAATGGAGACGGTGTTGCTGGAAAAGTACAGCAGGTTAGGCAGCATCCAAGAAGCAGGAGAATGGACGTTTCTGGCATGAGCAAGTCATCAGGAACATGCCCAAAACATCGATTCTCCTGCTCCTCAGATGCTGTCTGACCTGCTGTGTTTTCCAGCACTGCACTCTAGAATCTGATGTCCAGTATCTAAAGTCCTCATTTTCTCCTCCGTTTGCAACAGTTTTTCGTTCCTTGAGTGAGGGATCAGTTGATATAACCAATGTAAACTTCGATTGCTGATTGAGAAATATAACCAGGTCCGTAGCTCAAAAGAGTGTTTCTGTTGTTTCTCAGGTGCCGTTCCTGGCATGGCCTCTGGCACTGTAATTATTTTGAGTTTCCTGGTTGTTCAATGTGTGCTTCTGTGATCACACAGTTGCCAGTACTCTGGGGAGCGGCTGCAGTTATCTGCGTTCGCAGCCTCGATGCAATTGATGCGGTTTGGGTCGTTCTTGATTTGTGCAGCAGGAGCACAGTGATGAATCAATTGATATTGCAAGAAGGCAGACAGGCGTGGAAAATGTCGAGGTTCTGGTGATATTTGCACAGTGTTTAGAGATTACCTAGATTCAGGAGAAAAAAATGTTGAATTCTTACGAGTCGTGTTGAAGAACTGTCTGGGAAACAAATCACCAGCGGTGTGGTTTACAAGTGCACTCACAGTAACCATAATGCGAAATAAAACATACAAAAAATGAGGAATACAGACGAAGGATGACAGTAATCATGGGTTACCTGACTTTCACTCCCCAGCTCCCCCAATTCCCACTTCCAGCTCCATTATAAACAAATTTTAGAGAGCCATAAGCATCAACGTTGTCCATTGGAACAACTCAATTCTTTCCTTTGTTTTCGATTAGGCTATTTGTTTCAGGGTTTTTTTACTTTCCTTGGAAACCATCTCTTTCATTGTGAGCATTCGGAAAGGAAGACATCCTTTTTGTTAGGGAAAGAATATGATACTAAACATGTTTGTGTCAGGCATGAGATTCCTCTGGCTCACACGTTTCTTCGACTTTCTCTCGGTTTTAATAGTGTTCTTCCTTTTGACTTCTCCGACCAAAGTGCATGACCTCATAATGCCGACATAAAACTGCATCTGACAAGATATTCCCCATTCATTCAACCTATCTACATGCCTGTGCGAAATGCCACGTTCTCAACATAATATGTGTGAATTGTCAGCAGATTTGTGCACATTTGACTCTGCCACTTGCTCCATGCTATTAATAGAGAGATAATTGAAGGCTTAAATATACTGAGACTTGCCAGACATCTGCCGTAAATACTTCTACATACTTGCTACCCTCTGAACGTGAGAACATCCTCCTCATCTGTGCCTTAGTGGGTAACACCTTCCCCTGAGATCAGAACCTCCCGTCCTGTACTATTCTGGATAGAAACCAGAGAGGAACAAACGCTTAAAGTTAAGCATAATCTCACTGGCGTCTCTAGGGCCAGTTCTGAGTGCTCTTTGTTGACCTCTGGTTGTACAAACTGCCCTGATTAGCACTTTAGTTTTGACAATGACACATCTACTTCAAAGTTACTTCAGTGCCTGTGACTGAAGTGGTGCTGAAAGGCGCTGTAAAAATACAAGAGCACCTTTGTTACTCGACCATTGCCGTTTTGTTAATCTCTCTGCTCATGGAAATGGATCATAGAACATAGAACATAGAAAAATACAACGCAGTACAGGCCCTTTGGCCCTCGATGTTGCGCCGATCCAAGCCCACCTAACCTACCTTCCCATCTACTCTATCTCTCTTCAACACAGAACATGTTCCCCTCACTGTTGATTTTAAATGATTTCCTGTTGGATGAGTTTTTTAGATTAGATTAGATTACATTACAGTGTGGAAACAGGCCCTTCGGCCCAACAAGTCCACACCGACCCGCTGTGAGGCAACAGTGCTAACCACTGTGCCACCGTGCCGCCCACTGCAACTCCAGAAAACCCGTCTCAACAACTCGGTATTTTCTCAGGTCTGCTCAATTGTTGACATGCAGGACACTTGTGTTCTGAACGAGAGACAGATCTGACTCAGAACGATAGGTCTGTTCCTCTATCCACAGATAAAAGCAAACACATGGTGTATAAGTAGATTTCACTGAGTTTATTTGATGCAAGTTGTGTTTTCCATAAACGTCTTCACTCCTCGTCCTTTGGTCAGTTGCCCTGGACAGGGGCAGCAGTTCCTCCTGACCATCAACACGCCCATCCACACCGCTTTCGCCAACATCATTGTAAACATTCCCAAGAAATCTCCCATTAAACTTCTTTGCTCCAAACAAAATATTTCCAGAGTCTGGAATCTCTCCAAAAGTGAGATTTATTTATCTCTGGACATAATGCAAAGCAGAGGGTTGTGAAGATATTCTTGGAAAATTGTGCCAATTCGCAGATGGGGAAACTGTCAAGAAGCAAAGCAGAAATCCTAGTCTCGAGTTTTTTGGATCTTAATATATTCCTTGGAAGCGGATCCAGAGGTGGATGAATGATGAACTGTTCGACTGAGCAGAGACAGGTTAGAAATGTTTTCGTGCTTGCGGAGGCCAGTGCTTTGGCTCTGATACCCTCCGGACATGAACTAATCTGTGACATTGAAAAGATCCTCGTTCCTGCACGTCCGGACGTCAAATCTCATTTCAGCTCCGGGACAATGAGAAAACACGGTCACAGACAAGACACTGAAAGACTGAAGAGACACGGTCCCGCTTGGAGGAGAACTGGTTCCTGGTGTCATGGTTGTGTCTTTAGACTGTGGGAGCAGACTACTCCCATGTCTTCAGAATGAATTTACAAGGATTTATTTTCGAAAGGTAAAGCTAATTACGGACTATTTTCCATGGGGGAGGAGCAGACTAAAGCTTGCATTCGGAGATCATTGACGCCGTTGGCTCATCAGTCTCTGTGGCGATGTTAGTCAGTGCGTTCGGCTCTTCACTAACAGGTGCTGTTCTCCCTCGACCCAGGAAGGGAGTGACAATCACACAATCCTTTTTTCTTCAGCTGCACAGTTCCGGGGTTTATACCGTGGTCAGGAATATTACAGATTACATTACAGTGTGGAAACAGGCCCTTCGGCCCAACAAGTCCACACCGACCCGCCGAAGCGAACCCACCCATACCCCTACATTTACCCCTTGCCGAACACTACGGGCAATTTAGTATGGCAAATTCACCTGACCCTGCACATCTTTGTGACTGTGGGAGGAAACCGGAGCACCCGGAGGAAAACCACGCAGACACGGGGAGAACGTGCAAACTCCACACAGTCAGTCGCCTGAGGCGGGAATTGAACCCGGGTCTCTGGCGCTGTGAGGCAACAGTGCCGAGCACTGTGCCACCATGCCACCCACATATGTTCGTCATGAGGCATGAAGGGAGTTTGTCCCGGTTTTAGGAGAGCTGGTTCCCGGTGACATGACTGTGTCGGCAAGGCGTGGGATCAGACTGTTCCCATTTTCCACAACGAATGCCCCAGGATTCATTTTGGAAACGTCAAACCAATCGAGGGTAATTGTCATTCTACGAAGTGCAGGTGAATTCTTGAATTCGCTAACAGTCTTCTTTATGAGATCCTGCAAGGGGCTTGCTACAAGGAACTCCCCAGTCTCTGTGGAGCAATTAATTCTCTCGTGCGGCTGTTAACTGATAAGGTGTTCCCACGCATGGAGCGGTCGCTGTTCTTATCCATCGAATCCTTTGCTGTGCAGTTTCGTGTTTTTAGTAGGTTCGGGAGTATGCTCCCGATCGGAAAACCAATCCAGTGAGGAACGACAAATGTGTTTCTTTATTGTTTAATGGCGAGTAAAGTGTTGCGGATGCTGGGAACCTCTGACAAAAACAAAAACTGCTCAAGGAACTCGGCAGGAATGGGAGACCCTGTGAGAAAAACAGAGTTCTGAGAAACTCCTGAAGAAGCTCTGAATGGTTGTCTCTGTTTCTCCATCTCCAGATGCTGCCAGACATGCTTAGTTTCTCCTGCAATCTCTGTCTTTGCTTCGAAATGAATGATAATTTGAAATATCGAGATTGATGACACAGACCAAACATATCCTGACATTTTACCCTGTGGAAGCTGTGATGATTCAATTCAAACAAACCTAACAATGATTGCCGGTCCCTCAGATCCGCAGGGAGGGAGAACTTGAAACCAGTTTAGTAGCGAAATTCTGCAGGTGTGGCCAAGTGATTGAGGCGATGGGCGTTAATTCCACTGTGAGTTCCTCATGCAGTTAAGCATTTTGCTGACTGTGATTGAGAGTCGAGAGTGAACTAGAAGTGTGTTTGTTCTCTGCTTTTATGTTTGAAATTCAAATCGCAGGATGAAGTAAAATGCATATAAACCAGATAAGGAAGCTTGGGAAACTGCAACCAACCGCCTGTCATGATTGAAAAGGCAGAAACCTCCAAAGCATGAAAGACCTATATGGTTCGAACACTAACATTACTGAATTCGTTTGAGCCTTTGAGCAAAGTGCTGCCAAATGAGGTAAGAACGGTTCAGGGAAGTGTATTGGAATGTGCAGACTTAGTGGGCCAAAGGGCATTTTATGTGCTCGACGCATCCATGGCCAGCTGAGAAAAACTCAGTTTGTGAAGGAACAGGACATTGTTTGCAAAATGCCCCTCGGCCAGGAAGGGGTCGAAGTTACTTTCTGTCAGTCACGGTATTCATTGGAAGATTTTAATTGGTAATAACTGGTACGTTGCCCATTGGTGGAATCAGTCTATACGATAATCAGGACATGAAACCGTGGTGCCTTATTGCCCTGCCGTGAGCAAGCTCTCGCAGCTTACATTCCCTGATTCTGCTTTTGAAATAAAGATCACTTTCTCAATGTGTCTGTATTTGTATCAAACAGCTCATCGATCTCGGGACTAGACATGAAGAGGAATCTGGAGGTGTGACAGGGACAGAAACAGAAAGAGACGAGATGTGAAAGTTTCTAGAGTTTGCCTTGTGTCAGTAGTTTTAGTGAGGAATGTTTTCTGGGCGCTCTCCTGTCAGATCCCAGGAACAAGATGCCTTGATTTGGTGGGATTTGTGTTACTGAAAGTTACACATGCGAAGCCTGTGGGACTATTTCAGCTCAGTATCCACTTCATATCGCAGCTCACAGCAACGGTTCACATTTTTTGGAGAAGTAGCTTGTATTCCACTTAAAGCCGCCTTTCACGAGACAGACCTGCGGACTTAAAGCGCATGGAGTGCGTATAATGATGAGGACTCTGTCACTGTCGGGGAATGTGCCTGCGTGTTTGCGTCTGTGTGTGAACATGAGAATACGTTCCTCAAAGGTGTTGCAACCCAGTCAACCGCCAGTACCATTGCTGTGTCATTTAAGCTCACAGAGCGAATCTCATTGACATTTTCCCTGGAAAGTCAGAACACTCAACGTTATGGGGCAAATGCTGCAAACTGGGACGAGAATAGATGGACGTCTGATAACCTGCTCTGTACGATGGACGGATGGCCCTTCACTGTCCCGCCCCAACCCCACTCCCCCACGCTTTAAAATCTCGAGGACAGAGAGAGGAATTGACTTGACGAGAAAATCTCTTCACAATCTTCCATTACCTTTTTATTGTCCCTTTTCCGACAAATTTTGCAAATTACTTACCATGCTTTTTATCTTCTCACCTAAATCATTTATTTAAATGAAAAAATGAATGTGGGCTCAGCATCGATCCTTGTGGGACACCATCGGTAATAGTCCTCCAGTCTGAAAGCTACTTTCCACGGCTAATCCCAGCCTCCTGCTGTTAATCTAATTTTATATCGAATTGGAAATATCACCTTGAACTCTCTGTGATCTCACTTTTTGAATCAGGCAAACATGCGGAACCTTGAAAAAGGTTTTATTAAAGTTCAAGTGAGCAATATCTACCACTTTGTCCTGATCAATCATATTAGTTATGCCATCGAAAACTCAGTCATGTTTGTGAGATACAACTTTCCTCGCGCAAAAACATTCCGGTTATTCCAATTTATTCCTTGTATCTCCAAATGCATTTAAATCCTACCGTTTATAATTGCATCCAACAACTTACTTAAGACCACCGTCAGAAATCCAGGTCTATCATGCCCAGGATTCTCCATGTAACCCTTTCTTAACAAAAGCACAAAATTAGCAACTCCCCATTTTTTCGGCGCCTCAGTCATAATAATAGTTTACACAATTATTTCTACGAAAGGCCCAACAGTTTCATTCCCTAACTTGCCACAAAGTTCTGGGATACATGAGATCAAATCCCAGAGAAATATCCATCTTCATATTTTCCAAGTCCTCCAACACTTGCCCTTTACAATGGAACCGACTTTATAAACATCAGTATTTAGTTGTAGGGTCCATTTCGTTCTCCACAAAGTGAACATTATATATCTCTCCATCTCCAAAAACAAAAGTGAGCTCTTTCATCTTAAAGTGGTCCTATTTCGTCTCTAGTTCTTAATGTACTTGTGGAATCTCTTTAGATTATATCCTTAACTTTACGTGCTTAGGTGATCTAACATTCTCGCTTGACCTTTATGATGTCCCCTTTAAGAATGCCCATTCCCTCCTTATATCATTCAACAGATTCAACTGAAATCATATGTTTATATGGAAATTGTGACCTTTTTTTAAAAAAAGAATTCATATGACAAAAGCCTTAATCCCTGCGGTCAACCTTGTCCTAATATAATACCTACAATGTGGAAACAGGCCATTCGGCCCAGGAAGATTCCTTTAATCCTGCAACGGACATCACACCCAAACTCACACGTCTACCTAATTCCTGTAACTCTGCATTCCCCATGGCCAAAGAACGTCACCGACGCATCTTTCGCCTGGGGAGGAAATCGAGGCAGAATCGGAGAGGATGTGGAAACTCCAAACACACCGTCCTCTAAAGTAGAAGTTGCCCATTATTGAGCAGGTTGTCATACTGCACCTCGCCAATAGCCGTTTGGAAATTCCAGCTGGTCACCTCCACAGGGTAGACTTCGTCTTACTTGCTCATTACCTCCTCACAGATGTCTAATATATTTGTCAGACTTTATTTCCCCTTGAGAACCTGTGCTGATGCTTCAAGTACTCGGTAAACCTATCCTTCCAATGACATTTGACAATGAATTTAATACAAAGCTGATTTATTTGATTTTTATCCAGAATATCAAAACTTTGCTTTCAGATCTGAATATGATGAACAACAAGGTTAAATCGCTGTTGAGATATGTAATCTCTGCACTGTCTCAGCAGGGTCGACGAGTGAGTGAATTCTTTCCCTTAGTGGGATCCCTCTTTTGTCTCAGCAGGGTCGATGAGTGAGCTAACTGTGTTTCTCACATGGAGCAGGTAAATGCTTTCTGCCCACTGCAAACTTGCTGGTGTACTGAGAGTTGAGATAAACGCTTGAATCTATTCCTAGAATAACTACACTTGAAACGTCTCTCACATTGTGAAAATGTCGAAGGGACATCAGGTCTACAGAGACTGTTAAGCACATCCCACAGACTATACATTTGATAGGTCTCTCTTCAATGTGAAGACGTTAATGATAAACTGCCCCCTGGAACTTTTAGAGTGAATAATGTCTTTCCACAGTGTGAACACGTTGATGACACGTTCATCTCCAGGAACTTGTGCAGCACTTCCTGCAGTCAGGGCATTTAGAAAGACACGTTAATATTGTGAGAAAGGTGATGAGCCATCCGGTTACTCGGACTTTTACAGCAGGTCCCATCGATTTGGAAATGAAGATGTCTCTCCTCCCGGGTGAGCACGTAGATCAGACGTCACGTCTCCAGAATTCTTAAAGGTCTCTCATTCATGTGAGCATATTTCTCAGAGATGAAGCACACAGAGGTTTGATAACATTTTCCAAAGTCTGGCGAGATTAAAGGTTTCTAATTAGAATGAGCGTTGTGCTGGACGTTTTAAAGCATTTTCCGCAGTCCAGACTTTGAAATGGTTTCTCATAATTTTGAACGAGCAGGTGCTGCAGCAGGTCAGAGACAGTGTGAATCCCTTTCCACACTCTGAGCAGGTGAATCGCTTTTTCCTTGAATCTTTGCCTCCATGGGAATTCAGCTCAGACAAGGAAATGAATACGCACATTTCCATAGACTTTTCTTAGTATGACTGCATTTGTGGTTTGTGAGCTCTGCTGATGGGGAGAACCATTGTCCACGCACACAATAAGAGAACGATTTCTCTCTCACTGTAACCAGAGGGTTTTTTTGTCCTTGCATGTTCTCTATCTGATCAAGTTCTATTTGTGATAAAATGTGCGACTTTATCAGATCACAGCGGAGAGATTGGTTTGTAAATCTTCCCCTTCTAATATCCTGCGAAATTGATGCTATCCAAAAATGAGAGTGGGAAAGCAACTTTGACAAGACTCTGGATACTTTCTAAGAGATGGTCTGAGGGTGAGGGATTTTCGACACTTAGAATGTGACCAGAATTTCGTCAGAATCTTTCATGCACACAGCATCCACCACAGAGAACAAATAGATCTGCAGGTGGATATAAACACGATCACCTCCCTGTTCCTTCCAGGTCAAACGCTGTCCTGTCTTGTCTGACATGCAGTTCTGTTGTAGCAGACATTTCTTACAATTGCATCATGGCAAAACTGAGGCCTCTGTCTTCAGTCCAGAAATCAAAATCCACTGCCTCGCTCCTGAGCCGAAAGTGTGCTGCTGGAAAAGCACAGCAGGGCAGGCAGCATTCAAGGAGTAGGAGAATCGACGTTTCGGGCAAGAGCCATCATCAGGAAATAAGCTTGTAAACCGAAGGGGTAGAGAGACAAATTAGAGTGGATGGGGCTGGGACAATGTAGCTGAGAGTGTGATAGGTGGATGGAGGTGTGTGTAGTGGTGATTGGTCGCAGAGCAGTGCGGAGCGGATAGTTGGGGAGGAAGATTGATACATTGGACAGTTCATGAGAGCGATGGAAGCCCAGGACCTGCATGAACTTGGCTGATCAGGAGGGAGAGTTGAAATGTTCGGCCACGGGTCAGTGATGTTGTTTGTTACGGGTGTCTGTGGGTGTTTTCTGAAGGGAACTGTAATTAGGTATCCTGTTTCCGCAATATAGGTAGACTGCACCAGGAGCAATGGATACATTCAATGACATGTGTGGAAGTGCAGGTAAAACTCTCATGGATGTGGAAGGCTCCTTTTGGGCATGCGACAGAGTGGAGGTGTGGGTGGAGGTTTTGCAAATCTCATGTTGGAATGAGATTGGGGCGGGAGGGGAGGGTGGTTTGGTGAGGGGTGTGCACTTGACAAGGAAGTCGTAGAGGGAATGATCTTTATAGAAAGCGGATAGAGGTGGGGAGGGAAACACATCTTAGCTGGTGGGGTTAATTTTCAGGTGTGGAAATGTCGGAGAATGACATGATGTCTGCGGAGGTTGCTGGAATTTAAAGTGATGAAGAAGGGAGCTCTGTCCTTGTTGGAGGGATGGGTTTTGAGAGTGGAGTTGCGGCAAATGGATGAGCTGGAAAGCATCATTGACCATGTGCGAAGAGAAAATGCCTCGCCACTGACTCAATCTTCTCTTTCGCAATTGTCTGAGTCTGAACGAGTCACGTCATAACCATAGTGACATCCTTCACCGCGTTTTGTGCTTTCAACCACATATCGCCATCGTCACCGTCGTCACTTGCACTTCATTAACATCATTAACTCTTCCACGTCTCCGCTCTTCTGCAGCTCAAACTCTCAGCCATTCGTTTGGATTAAACGGTGGTAACACACTTCCATCCGCCCTCTCAAATCCCCCCTCTGATCTGGCCTAACTCCCTCTGCCTCTATTCAAGGGTGGACTTGCGTTCTGTTCAGTGTTTCATTGTTCTTTACCTGAATGGTATTTTCCAAGGACAGAACACTCCACAAAATCATTTTATTTTAAATAAATGCCGTTTCAATCAACTTTCTTTTGCAACTTTTAAATATATATGCGCACACGCATACATGCAAGTATGCCCACATATTTATATACAGTATATATGTTCGCATACACACACACACATATATATATATATATATATATATATATGAGTGTGTGTGTGTGGACAATATTAGGAATGGATTGCCGGACATTTGAAATTTTTTTCTGTAGAATATGAGTGGTAAGGGTCTTCAATAATGTCCCAGATATCCAAATCTGCGGGAAGTGCACCCAACTCCAGCTCCTCGGCAACTGCGTTTGGGAACTGTAGCTTGAGGTCAGGTCATTTGGAGTCTGAGTGGAATTGAGCGAAGTTATAGGGAGGCAGTAGCACTTCAGGTACAAGAAATAGATAGATGGGATCCAATCTGGAGCCGAAACGCTAACAGGCAGACAGTGCAGGCATCTGAAGTGGCCGTGCCCCTCAGTAATATGTATACCATATTTGTTATTTTTGGGTGGGATGACTTCCGAGGGGAAAGCCATAGGGTATAGTTCTTTGGCACAGAGTTTGCACCTTTTTCTCAGAAGGATGCGGGGGACGAGCAGGAGAGAATTTGTTCTTGGGGACTCCATATCGATGGGAACAGATTGAGATTCTGTGGATATAGGGCAGACTCGTGATTGATGTGTTGTCTCCCAGCTACCAGAGTTTGTGATATCTCGCATCGTGTTTTCAGGATCCTTAAGGGAGAGGGTGGACAACCCCAAGTCATTGCCCACAATTGCACCAACATCGGTAACAAAAGTGATGTGGATGTATGGCAGAATTTCAGGGATCGAGGGTGACATCTTAAATCTAGAACAAACAGAGTTGTTCTCTCTGATTTGTTGCCTATTCTACGTCGTAGTGAGGTGAAGTGCAGGGAGAGAGCATTTGAAAATGTTGTTGCAAGGATGGTGCAGGAGGGAGAGATTCCGATACCTGGATAGTTGGGGGTTAAACTGGAGTCGATGAACCTTTACAAACAGGATGGTCTTCACCTGACCTAGAAGAGTTCCAATACCCTGAGGGGATAATTTGCCAAAGCTCTTAACGAGGGTTTGAATGAATTTAGCCGCGGAGTGGGAAACTGAATTGTAGCTCCAGTTTGCAAGTGGTTGTGAGTGGTTTTGTCATAAATAGCGTTTCAGGTTTACAAGAGTGTACTGGCAAGGATGAAGGTGGCTTGAAGTGTGTTTGCTTCAACATCTGGGATAAGATAGGTGCCATGGGTTGTTACCTGGGACTTCGATGTTGTGGCCATTTCAGAGACATGAACGGAGGACTGAAGAGAATGGTTGTTCCTGGTACCTCAGCTTCGATTTTTCAGTCAGAGTAGGAGGGTCGTTTCAGAGGGGGAGATGTGGCACTATTCGTCAAGGACAGTATTATGGTAGCAAAAAGGATATTGGTGAGGACACGACTGAATTTGCTGAGATAGAATGGACTGAGAATAGAATCAGGAATGGAGAGCTCACCACAAAAATGCTCTAGATTTATGGATGAAAAGATTGCAAAGATGATTCTGGATAGGAACAAAAGTGACAGGGTGTTTGTTATGGGGAGCTTTAACTTTCTAAATATTGATTGGAAATGTTATCGGTTCAGCAACTCGGATCGGTCAGTCTTTGTCTAATGTGTGCAGTAGCGTTTCCTGACGCAGCAAGTAGACAGGCCAACAAGACACAAAGCCACATTGGATTTGCTTATGGGTAATGAACTCAGCCAGCTGTTCTCTTTGGATGTAAGTGAGCACTTTGTTGATAGTGACCACAATTCGATTATGTTTATTAAGTGATGGATATGAATAGATATTTATTGCAGAGCATGAGGTATCGCGGGGAGAAAGGCCATTATGATGCGATTAGGCAAGAGTTAAGATGCACTGCATGTGGAAAGTAACTTCAAGGGTTGTGCACACCTGAAATATGGAGCTTGTTCAGGGAAAAGTTACTGCATGTCCTTGGTAATTATGTATGAGTCATGCAAGGAATATGAGGTCGACACAGAGAGCTGGGTTTACTGAAGAAGTTGAATCTCTTGAGAAGAAGGAGAAGGAGGCGTATGTAAACATGAGATATGAAGGCTGACGTAGGACGCTTGGGAATTAAAAGCTAACCAGGAAGGACCGAAAGAGAGAGCTACTTCGAGCGAAGAGGAGGCATGAGAAGTCTTTGTCTGGCAGAAATAGTCCTGAAGCTTTCAATTGATAGTTCAAGAATAAAAGAATGTCTAGCATATGATTATGGCCTGTCAAGAACAGAAGTATGAAGTTGTCAGCGGAGTCCAAGGATAGCAGAGACGCTGAATGTTTTTTTTTAATCATATCAAAAATGAAAAAGACAATGTTGGCGAAGAGAGTACTGAGATGCAACCTATTAGAATAACGACATTGACATTCATAAAGAGGAGTTGTTAGCAATTCATGGAAGTCGAAAAAGAGGGTTGTCCCCTGGACTTGATGGGATGTATCCGAGGATTCTCTGCGAATCGTGGGAGGAGATTGCAAAACTTTTGACTATAAGCTTTATTTCGTCAGTGTTTATGTCATTAGTGCTAGAAGACCCGAGTTTAGCAAATATTGTCCCCTTCTTCACGAAGGCGAGTAGAGACAATGCTGGTAATTATAGAACAGTGATCCTTAGCTTTCTTGCAGCTAACGTTTTGGAAAAGATTATGAGAGATAGGATTTATGATCATCGAAAAAGGAAGAAGTTGTTTCGGGATAATGAGTACGATTTTATCAATAGCAGGTTGTGTCTCACAAACCTTATTTTGTCTTTGAGAAGGTGAGCAAACAGGTGGACGAGAGTAAAGAGGTTGATATGGTGGATATGTTTTCAGTAAGGCACTGTCGGCTGTTGCATGAAATACAGAGTCATGGGATTGAGGATGGTTTAGCGGTTTGGATCAGAAATTGGCTCGCTGAAAGAAGACAGAGTGTGGCAGTGCATAGGAAATAATAATCTTGGAGTTCAGTAACTGATTGTGTACTACAAGGTTCCTTTTTGTGTCCGCTGTTGTTTGTCATTTTTATAAATGACCTGGATTATGGCATGGAATGATGGATCCATAAGTTTGCAGATGACATTAAGATCGACGATGTTGTCAATAGTGCCAATATCTGCTGACGGTTACAGAGCTGACCTCAGAAGTGGCAAATGGATTTTAATGTGGAAAAGTGTGAGGTAATTTACTTTGGAAGGAACAACAAGAATAAAGAGTTCTTGGCTAATTGTAATATTCTTGGAAGTGTAGATGCGCAGAGCGATCTCGGTGCCCATGTATATAAAACTCTGAAAGTTACCACCCACGTTGACAGGTTTGTTTGCAAGGAGTCCGGTGTGTTAGCTTTTCTTCGGAGAGTGATTCAGTTTCAGAGCGAAATTATCACTTCGCAGCTCCAGAAATTAACTGGTGTGGCCGCAGTCGTAGAGTTGCGTGCATTTCTGGTCGCCACATTATGCGATGGATTTGAAAGCATTGGAAAGGGTGCAGAGGACATTTTCAAGGATGTTGCCTTCTATGGAGAGATGGTCTTACGAGGAAAGGTTGAGGGACTTGAGGCGGTTTTTGATAGCGACAAGAAGTTTGAGGGGTGAATTTAGATAGAAATTGAAGATGATCAGAGGTTGCCATAAGGTGGACAGTGCAGGCATTTTTCTTAAAATGGTAATTTTGGCACAAGGGCACATCGATGTAAATTGAGGGTGATAGATACCGAGGTAGGTTCCTTTATCAGTGAATAGTAAGGGGGCTGAAGACCTTGCCTTCAACACTCGTAGACTCAACAACTTTCAGGTCAATGAAATGGTCATTGTATAAACTGGAGGATTATGATGGTAAAATACTAGTCAGATTGGTATCACAGGTCGGTGCAGCGTTAGGGCCAAAATGAACTTCATTGCGGTGTAATATTCGGTGTTTGAATTGTTCTTCAGCTTGAAGTTGCAATAATCTCTGGTCACTATCAGTAAAACCAACACCTGGTGAGAACCGAATGTGCAACTTTAGCACCTTATGCATTTCCAGTCTGTCGTGCAATTACATCAAACTGACGAATTGCACCACTGGAGCTGCCGTGTACTGATGACCAATGGCTTCTGATCTTACCACTGGGCCCCTCAAACCAATTACTCCTTTTTTGCTGAAGATCTGAAATGAAACACAGCACAGAGGAGGTTATACTGATGATGGATCATCGATTATGGAGCATCAGGTTCAGCAAAATGACTTAGTAAAATATGGTGAAAATAGGCATTATTGAATTCTGTGTTCGTTTCCTGTGGATTCATGCGTTGATCACAGGCAATGTTATGTCGCCACTGCACTGGGATTTTCCTTCTATCGGTATCAATTCGTCAGAGAATTCGATTCACTGGTACTTCACCAGCATCCTTTGGAATGTTCATACGGCACAATGACCCTCACTGTACACAACGTCAACAATCCTCTGCATTACGACATCCAAGGGCACGTGGCATGGTTTTTTATCAATAGTGAATAAATAATCATGTCATGCAAGGGCAAATTGAATTTTTGTTTAATTAGTAAGTCGCAAGAATCCAGAGTAAGTTTCAAAATGTCAGAAATTCACGTTGATTACCTTGGACAGAATTCTAGCCCAGCAAGTGGGAAATCTGTCCCTCAATCCCCAGCATCCATGTAATCGCTTGCTCCATGTGTCCACTTGGAAACCTATGTGAAGGGATGTTCAGCCTGACAGAGAACTTGTGAGAATCCTCCACTGTCTGATCTACAGCTGAAACAGGAGCTATCTATTCCAGCTTGGAGGGTAGCGAAATGGAGGTGAGACAGAAAATATTAATTGGTGTAGATTCACATTGTTCTCATTGTGATTGTTTAAAACCTGAGCCAGAAAAGACTCAAGCAGAAAGGAGCAGAAGTAGGCCATTCTAAACACCGCTCCTGCCCCGCCACGCCATTCTGTACCATCATAGCTCACACAACACATTTATGTCTTTTTCCAGCGTATCCATATCATCGTGTTGCCAAGTTGCTAACACATATTTATCGATCTCTACCATAAATCGACATCGAAGTTATTCATCGCTGAGAGGAAAATGTTGCATTTCGAGACAGTTGGATTTTTGCATGAATGTTATTGGTTTTGCAGATGAGCAGCCGAGTCTGGTTAGAACACCTATCAAACCATAAACTAAAACTCTACTCTGATGAGATTTGCATCCACAACTTTTGAATGGCAGTCTTAAGAAAGGCGTAGAAATTCAACGCGCTTTCCATTGCACCACAGAGTCGCGGCCACACCCAGTTTTCAGCACAAAAGTTTGCCTTAGAACGATTTCGTTCGGGACACCCATCTCACGTCTGTCTGACCTCGTCACACTTTCCAGTATCTGGTCCTTATCCACGTGTGCTCTGGATCTTCAAGTGTTCGCCTACATACTGATGAAACATCCTCATAACACTTAGCATTACCACACGTTCAAATAAGAAATTCCAGACGTACAACACTCTATGGGTGAAAGCGTTCTTCCTAAATCTCCTCTAAACCGCTTTTCTCCTGCTTTTCATCTATGTCACTGGTTATTATTCTTTCCCAAAAAGCCTTATTCCTGTCATAAATATCTATCTTCTTCAGAATATGTGCATGTTAATCAGTTTCTCACTCAGCCTTCTCTGTGCTTAGTTACACAGCCCCAGCTTAGCTCATCTACCTTCACAATGGGAATGGTCCAGCCCTTGGCATTATATTCATCTCCTGTGAACTTCTCCTCCTGCAATCAGACGGTTCCTGCAGTCATGCGATTACAACTGAACAATAAATGTTCTTTGAAGAAATGCCAAAATGTCTGAACAGAATCAGCAGCTCTTGTCCATCTATGATGAGAAAGGACAGTCAACGCTTCGAGTCCAATGATTCGTGTACGGAACTGATGGGATGTGTGGGTGGGTGAAAAATGTGGAAGAGGGCGGGCAGGATCCAAAATGATTGAACTCGATGTTGGGTCCTGAAATCTGCATGGTCTTTCAGTAGAAAATGAGTTGCCGATCTTCCAGCTTGCGCTGTGCCTTGAAGAAGAACTGCAGCAGACCAGAGACTGGTATGATGGCTCGGGTACACAGTGCAATGTTAAAGTGACAGGACACTGGAAGACCGGGGTAATCTTTGTTGATTCTGGACAGAAGTTAAGTGATCTCAGCTTTGTCACCGACTCTGTTTTCCTCTCTCCATTGTAGAGAGATCACATTCTCAGCAGGAACTACAGTTTTCTGGATTGAATGAAGTGCAGACAAATCACTGGAAGATGTGCCTGGAAGTTTCCACATTGAGGAGAGACATCGGAAACCAGCAGGAAATGTATCTTACAACATAGAACGTTACAGTGCAGTACAGACACTTCGGCCCTCGATGTTGCACCGACCTGTGAAAATAATGTGATGTCCATTACAATGGAAAATTAACATTTCTTTTGAAACCAATAAAAGCACAGGGAAACAAAAAAGTAAGGGCCTGACTTTGCAGAGGGCAAGTGTTGCAGACAGAAAGAAAATCTATGTATATTTAAACCGAACTAATAGCAAGGCCAGCAAACTACCATATCAACAGCCAAGGAATTAGGAAAAAAACAACTCCATATCTGGAAAGGAACTCGAATCTTTCTTGCCACTGACATTGAAGTGTTCATAAGAAGAAGCGAATTGTACTTTAAAGGGAATATGTGAAAGCTATCAGGCGCCCATTACATGAGGCGTCTTGCCAATGTATTACCTGGGACATGGGAAACCTGAATTTGATGGAACGCGCTACATGCTGAAAACTTTCTGGCCCAAGAGAAGGAAAAACGGACATTAAACATGGAACAGCAAACACATAAAGCTCAGCTTACTATGATGCAAATGGTCGCCCAGCCGTTGGAAGGAGGTGCTGCGTGAAAAGAAGGGCTGGCAGAGGTAAATCTGGCGGGTGCTTTGTTTGCAGAGCAATGAGTGAGACAGTGCACGCCCAGACAGTCTCAATCGGCCGTGGAGGCTGGGCAGCAGGGTGACTAATGGAGGAAGGTTGAGGTGGAGGTGGGCAGCCCCAAAGTTACAGGTAAACCTCTTTGCTTTATGCTTGCAAACGAATAATCGCTTATGCTCATCTCTACTACTAACCTTATTGGCACTGAAACATGTCCCACCTCTACACTGAGCATTGAGTTTGCGAAGCATGAACGATATTTTCAGTACAACGATGATGCATATAAGTCAATGCTTACATCTATGTTATATGTGGAAGGTGCACCTCTTACTTTTTTGGAAGATACAAGGGCAACATATTCAGGTCATAAATCAAGGCAGTTCAGAGAGTCGACGCAAATAAAGATGAACGGAAGCTTCCTGAACTTAATCGGTGCATCAGGAGTCGTGACACGAGAGTTTTACCGCACCCCTATTGTGCAAAACCAGTAATGGGGAAACATTCCAATTCTCATTTCTGTTATCGGAATTCTGTTCTGTAAATCTGATGTCTCGGGATCTCATAGTGAGACTGGTGTCGGATTTGCACAGTACCCCGACGGGCTTGCAGGTAATACAAAAAGAAGATTTAACAGTGCAGGCTGGAAAATACGAATCACGACCCCTGATGCATGTCAGAGAGCGATAGGTTCCATGTGCGATTCACTCACCCAGGAAGCAAGTAGCCATGTTAATCCCATTAACACCGATTTTCTTGCTGGAGATATGCTGCACTGCACAGCACACATACACCGCGATGGTCCTGACAAGTCATAAGAGAAGGATTGGTTCAGGAGATTGGTTAAACCAGATCAGTTGTTATTGTGCGAATTTTATTGGAATGATCACAGATGTGCTGTCACTTTAAACGTTTTTAAGTATCTGTGACGGTAAGTAGACCCTGTTTTTTTGATGTGGAAGGCTTTTTTCCTCACGGATCATTGACGAAGGCATCCAGCGACAGGTGTCAGAATTTGGGACCATGGGTACGACAGGCACAAAAAACGAAAGATTGTATCTTCAGAGTCGGTGTGGGTATCTGCTTCAATGCAGTTAAAAGGACGTATAGGAAGATACTAAATCGGCTAACTCATGCAGACAGAACAGTCCAGGTAATCCCCGCCAGGAGTGTCGTCTGGCGTTTACCTATGGTAGATGTCTCGGACCCAAGATTAAGAAGGGTCCCAATTGATTTCAGGGCAAAAGGCAAACACGATGTGGGGCTCATACGAACCCTTAAGAATAACCCCGATGTCTGAGTATCGTCCTTGCAAAGCAAAAGAGCCGTCAAAACCCGAGGCTGTGTAAGGAATTACCCCAGTCTTTGAATCTCTCTTATAGGCTGGAGTGATAATCCCCGATGAATAATCACTGGTGAGAACACCCAGTTTTTTCGTTCAAAAAGGCAAACATTCCAGTTGAATCGGGGGAATAGAGGTTTGTTCATGACCTGAAGGTTATCAAGAACGCTGTTGTTCCACACACCCCAAATGTTCCCAACCCCTATATTATATTGGCTCAAATTCCACCGGATGTAAATGGCTCTCTATTGTGGATTTAGCAAATGCCTTGTTTGGTGTACCGTTACACGCCGACAGTCAATTCTGGTTCACTTTTTCATTCAAAGGCAAATAGTATACTTTCACGTGACATTTTCAAGATTACTGTGAGTCCCCGCCATAATTAAAGAGGCTCTCCACAGGAGTCTGGAGACTCTTGTTTTAACCTGTTAATCCCATTAACACCGATTTTCTTGCTGGAGATATGCTGCACTGCACAGCACACATACACCGCGATGGTCCTGACAAGTCATAAGAGAAGGATTGGTTCAGGAGATTGGTTAAACCAGATCAGTTGTTATTGTGCGAATTTTATTGGAATGATCACAGATGTGCTGTCACTTTAAACGTTTTTAAGTATCTGTGACGGTAAGTAGACCCTGTTTTTTTGATGTGGAAGGCTTTTTTCCTCACGGATCATTGACGAAGGCATCCAGCGACAGGTGTCAGAATTTGGGACCATGGGTACGACAGGCACAAAAAACGAAAGATTGTATCTTCAGAGTCGGTGTGGGTATCTGCTTCAATGCAGTTAAAAGGACGCATAGGAAGATACTAAATCGGCTAACTCAGGCAGACAGGGCAGTCCAGGTAATCCCCGCCAGGAGTGTCGTCTGGCGTTTACCTATGGTAGATGTCTCGGACCCAAGATTAAGAAGGGTCCCAACTGATTTCAGGGCAAAAGGCAAACACGATGTGGGGCTCATACGAACCCTTAAGAATAACCCCGATGTCTGAGTATCGTCCTTGCAAAGCAAAAGAGCCGTCAAAACCCGAGGCTGTGTAAGGAATTATCCCAGTCTTTGAATCTCTCTTATAGGCTGGAGTGATAATCCCCGATGAATAATCACTGGTGAGAACACGCAGTTTTTTCGTTCAAAAAGGCAAACATTCCAGGTGAATCGGGGGAATAGAGGTTTGTTCATGACCTGCAGGTTATCAAGAACGCTGTTGTTCCACACACCCCAAATGTTCCCAACCCCTATATTATATTGGCTCAAATTCCACCGGATGTAAATGGCTCTCTATTGTGGATTTAGCAAATGCCTTGTTTGGTGTACCGTTACACGCCGACAGTCAATTCTGGTTCACTTTTTCATTCAAAGGCAAATAGTATACTTTCACGTGACATTTTCAAGATTACTGTGAGTCCCCGCCATAATTAAAGAGGCTCTCCACAGGAGTCTGGAGACTCTTATTTTAACCTGGGGGATCAGCGCTTCTGCAGTATGTAAGCGAATGCTTAATCGCAGCATCAACAGAGAAACAATGTGAGAAAGGTAGGTTTGCGATGCTCTGCCATCTAGTCTCGCAAAACTACAACTTGTGGAACAACAGTTGAAGTTCTTAGGTTTGAAGCCCGAGACCAGACGTGTAGGATTCGCCAATTTAGAATCTGGATACGGCGTTTTATTGTGGATAGGTCAGCATTCAGAAGCAAAGAGATAGGCCAGTGTCTGGTATGATGTAGCAACTACCCACGAGGTAGTCAAAGCGGAATCATTTCCTTCTCATCCATCAGCGCAAGCAGCAGAGCTGATTGCCTTGAATGAGGCATGTAAATTGACCGAAGGCAAAACAGTGAATTTTTACATCGACAGCAGATATGCATTCGGGGTTGTACATAATTTTGGATCCTTGTGGAAATACAAGGGCTTTCTGACCTCCACTGGAAAGCCAATCACAGAGAATGGCCTGATCTCTGACCTCCTGAAAGCAGTCCGATTGCCTAAATCAATCACTGTGTGTCCATGTAAAGCCCACAGGAAAAATTATGATTGAATTTCTCAAGGCAATGAAAATGTAGACTCAGCGGCAAGGACGGCAGTCAATCAGCCGCCAAGTGATCAGTTTGACATGTGTATGTCAAATATTTGTAATCCAAAGCAGACTTATGGGACTTACAGTCGCAGGCCACAACGAAGGAGAAGCGTGAATGGACAAGGGCAGGGTGCAGAATGAGGGAATGGGTGCAGTGTGGCCCCAATAGTAAACCATGTCTACCACGATCTTTATTCCCTTTCTATGCCAAAGTAACACACGGTAAGGACCATGTGTCAAAAGTGGGGATGTACGACAATATTTCAACACGCTGGTACAGAAAGGGATTTACTCATTGCTCATAATAAAAATGTGAATAATCTGTTATCTGTGCCACTAATAATGTGGGGAGGGGAATACAAATGAATCAGGCAGAACACCCCCAATCCCAAAGACACTTTGAACATTTACAGATGGAGTTTATTGAACTAACACCCAGCGAAGGGAAAAGGCATCCCTGAAAGTCTAAGCAGCGACAATGGAAAGCCATTTATAAATATTGCCCGACAGCAGATCAGTGATTACTTGTGAATAAAGGTGAGGCAACATTGTGCCTACCATCCAGCGAGCGGTGGGGTAGTGGAAAGAGAGAAAACTACCCTTAAAAATAAATTGACAAAATGTTGTGAGGAACTAAAGGTGACATAGACAAAGGCATCTCCAATTGTGCTAATGTATATGAAGGAGAAGAAGAGTAAATCTTAGGACGTTTGAGATTTTGTTTGGAAGGTGTCCCAATACAGGAATTGGCCCAAGACCGAATGTAAGACAGATAACAGACCACTGTGAGGACGAGATGTTATGTTACGGTATAAAACTCTCCACACTTCTGTCTCAAATACAGAATCAAACGAAGGGCGCCCAATCAGCAGAAGGGAAGATGGATAATCTAGAACCTGAAGACTGGATAGTGGTGAAAGACTTCAGGAGCAAAAGCATGAAGGCGAAGAGCTGGCTGGGACCGTTCCAAGGGCTCCCGACAACACAGACAGCTGTTAAGATCGCCGAAAGAGTCACGTTGATACACGCCAGCCATTGCAAACGTGTAGCTGACCTTGAGGAGACATCGGACAACACCGGATCCAAATAAGTGTAAGTAGTGATTAGAAGACTCATAGAAATATGGGGCTGCATGGCAGGACGAGTCGTGAAGGCAGGGGTGTCTGGGGTACAACCGCAGATGGTAATCTTAACCGAGGATGTTAAGTTGACCTTTACATGCCACCCATGCCCGTTTGGTAACCAGGACGACTATAAATAAAGCAATAAATATTTATGCAGAGATCCTTGTGTCCCCAGTTGCTGGCACTGAGTAGTATCCACCATGGCTACAGGTACACCTGACACGGGATATCGGTTTCCAGTATCAAAGAAGGAGGTGCCATGGCAAGGGTAATAATAATCAAGATTCAGAAGAGCGATGAGGAAGCCTGGTGGTGTGGAATAGATAGACCCTTCTCCGATATCGAAAGACAGGTGAATATAGTGGTACACACCCCACCCAAGATGAAGTGCAGAAGGTCCTCCAAGAAATAGTAGCTCCTGGACTCGAAAAGATGAATGTCCAATGACCCGCACTGCACATGGGCGGAAAGGCCTTTTCCAAGCTGACAGAAATGGAAGAAAGAAAGAAACTGATGTGCAGCTAAAATGATCACAAATGAAGAAATTAAAAGTGGATTCATTGAGAAAACATCCAGCGCCATATTTCACTTTCCGTGGAAGTCTACTGTTAAGGACTCAGTGCTCTCACTGTTGTAGCAATGGGGGATTTCCTCTGACCCTTTATGTTGTTGACAACCTTCCCAAAGCAGGGGATTTTGTATGGAACTGGCAATTAATCGAGTATTGTCACAAACAGGATTCAGACTAGCATAAAACAAAGAAGTGTGAATCCTGGAAATCTGAATCAACAACAGGAATTGACAGAGAAACACTGCAGGCCTGACAGTATCTGTGGAGACAAAGAGATTTAATGTATCATATCACAGATTCAGGCTACTTATGCTTTTTATTGTTTTATTGCCTGGGTAATTGTCAATTTCACTTCGTGAAACAGCATACTTACCAGAATCTCTCATTAGCTGACAGACGTCATCTGTAAAAATGCAAAATTCCTTTATCGGCTGTAATGCTGTTGCTGTTGCCCTGAGTTGGTGAAAGGCTCGCCTTCATGACCTTTTTCTTCTCCTTTATGTCGATGAGCAGCCATGGTGAATGGAGAATTTCTGTTTGTCTCCCTTTGTCTCTCTGTACCATCTCACTCTCTTCTACATTCTCCCACTCTCTGTCTGTCAATATCCCTCATTTTTCATTTCTACTCTTGGAAAAGTGTTAAAATCGGAGTCTGTTCCGTGGCCTTCTCCGCCCCGCCCGGCCAGAGTGTGTAGAACTGGGCTCACAGTCTCTAAGTAATGTCTCTGTTACTTAGGTCTGAGATCAGGTGACATTTGTTCACTCAAAACGTTATGATCTTTTACAATTCTAAATAGTATTCATAATAGAACAAAAAAAAAGCAGTTTCACTCCAATTATAGGATTTCTATGATGCCATTGCCGTTTGCCTAAAATCAATGAATGGTGACAGCAGACAATGAGAGCCATTATCTCATTGGATGCATTATTACTAAAACATTGTCCTGCAAGTCTGCAGTGTCTCCTGCGTCTCTTCATTATTCCCCAAAAAAAAACTTGTAAAGACGGATGGAGAATAATAGTAGAAGAGATAGACAAATCCTTGTCGAACAGAGTAAAAAGAACTCTGCGTTGAATTAGTAGGATAGAACATAGATTAATGGGTCCACATCAGGCGGTAGGGCTTGATAGCACGAAATAACAACGGACTGAGCTCAAACATAAGAAGCATGCTGAACCATCACTTTCGCGATGTTGGATAAACAATACGGCTTTTACAAGACGTTTAAACAATTAACTTTCAATGTACAGAACATTTGACAGCATTTGACACCATTAACGCCTGGTTATTACCATATGCTTTAACTGACGAATCTACAGACACTGTTCTTCAAATCAATAAGGGCATTTAATGAAGTATTTGATCACAGTTAATCGGACCACCTTTCTGTAATAAAGCTGCTCGATGAGAATTTATATCAACGTCTGCTTGTGCAGGAAAGAAGTTCACAGCTGGTGACTCTCCACTGAAAATGTACAGGAAGAGGCAATCTCTTCTTGCTTTGATTTCAAACGGATGCCTTCACCTCTTTAACCTGACAGGATAAACAGTATGCGTTCATCATCCCTGGGCCGATTTACCGCGTGAATATGCACAGAAGAAAACTCATACCAAGAGACCAGGGTAATTGTGGTGAATTTACCAGGAGTGGTGTGTGAGTCGGTGTTAACAGTGGGCAGTAAGGGCTAAACCATTAGCACTGACATTGATCCTTGTACCAACAGCTCCTCACTCACTTTCTGCCTCATTCATCACAGTCATCATTGACTTTCAGTTTATCCTACTTTCCCTTCGAAACCTTACACTTGTACCGGATCACTTTCGGGTATCCACTTGGAAACTGAAACTTTTTCAAACGAAATTCTGGAGAATGCACGTCTTTGGGATAGGCTTCACTGCCCAAAAATAATTACTCAAGAGATTGAGATGGTAAGTTACTTTACTTCGTCCTCGAAGTGCTCAACACAGTGATACAGTCATGATGTCGATAGGGATGGAGTTCCAAGAATTAGACATAGCGACATTGAATCAACAGCAAGATAGTTTCAGCTCTGAAAGGCGAGATCCTTAGAGGGGATTTGCAGTGACAATTTATTCGTGTATGTGCTGCCATGGCTGCCAGAGGATGAGGTGGAGGCTCGTACAATTGCAACATTTAAGAGGCATTTGAAATGGTAGATGAGTAGGAAGGGTTTGGAGGGATATGGGTCATGTGCTGGCAAGAGGGACCAAATTGGGTTGGAATTTCCGGTCACCATGGACAGGTTTGAACGAAGGGTCTGTTTCCCTGCAGTGCATCTCTATGTCTCTATGATTCCAGTTGGATGCAATCAATCACTGGATTCCTTCTGGCAGAACCGGGTCTGTGCTCTCTGTGGAAGCAGAAAATGGTTTTCATTCAGATTAGCCACAAGAAGAGGAGAAATAAATCTTCATTTCCTGACTTGGAATTTTATCCAGGCCATAAGACCATAAGACCATAAGACATAGGAGTGGAAGTAAGGCCATTCGGCCCATCGAGTCCACTCCGCCCATCGAGTCCACATGGCTGATGCGCATTTCATCTCCACTTACCAGCGTTCTCCCCGTAGCCCTTAATTCCTCGAGACAACAAGAATCTATCAATCTCGGCCTTGAAGACATTTAGCGTCCCGGTTTCCACTGCACTCCGTGGCAATGAATTCCACAGGCCCACCACTCTCTGGCTGAAGAAATGTCTCCGCATTTCTGTTCTGAAATGACCCCCTCTAATTCTAAGGCTGTGTCCACGTGTCCTAGTCTCCTCGTTTAACTGAAACAATTTCCTAGCATCCACCTTTTCCAAGCCATGTATTATTTTGTACGTCTCTATTAAGTCTCCCCTTAATCTTCTAAACTCCAACGAATACAATCCCAGTATCCTCAGCCGTTCCTCATATGTTAGACCTGTCATTCCAGGGATCATCCGTGTGAAAGGCCTGGGTGATTCAAACCCAGACTCTGAAGCAGGGACTCCACTGAAGTTGACAACAACCCTTTCGACCGAACCTGTACAAACTCTTGTGCCTATCGTTCTTTGTCCCCACATTTTGAAACACCGGTCCTTGCCGTGGGTGGTGAAGGAGCTAACTACTGCCTCGCAGAAAAACCGTGGGGTCAGAGACCCGATCGATCTCTAATGCAGCGGGGATTGCATTGCTCAGAACAGATGTGTTTGCTGTGTGGGACTGAAACTGAGCTCGATCACACACAGATACGGTGTAACAGCTGCCAGCAGATGTGGAGACGGTTGGGATGGTTTCATTCGCACTCTGGGAAAAAGACTGGATCCTAAATTCAGGGGAGCTAAGTGTCACAGATAGAAGGCTGAAAATTGGTTTGGGAATGATATGAGTCATGATCGAACGGCGGCAGACCAGATGGGCTGAAAGCTCTAACTGTCCTCCAATGCATTCTGGTCTCTGGCCATCCAATATCTAAGGAAATCGAAACAGAGTTAATCGTGCAATTCGAAGTCCTCCTCTCATAACTCGGCGAGGTGAGAGATGAAACAGTTCTGCTATTAAATTTGGAGGCTGGGAGAATGTTTGGAAACGGAGTAATAAAAGATAAACTGAGTATAAAGTTGAGAGTCAGGAGATATTCAATAAAAAGGTAGACGGAGATGGACATGGAGAAATAAGTGTCACTGGCCTTGAAGACTTAACTCGGTTTTCCATTCCAAGATTCTACCAGACCTGCTGAGATTTTCCCGCAATTTCTTTTGTTGGTACTGAAACAGAAGGGAGAAGTGTGATCCTGGACCAATCAGCTATGTCTGCTCTGTGGACGTTTGAATTCCCTGTTTGAACAAATCACTTCTGACCCACACGAAAACCTCACTATCTTGCATCACCCCCACCCGTGTTACTGACAATAAGCTGTTCATGACGTAAACCCATATGGGTACACAACAGCATCATTTACCGAGTGAATTGGGAAAATTTCAGGGAGAGTTCCATTCGGTTTCCATCAGAGCATTCTCATTCAGTTAATTCTATTGCAGCACCATTTGGCATGCAGCTGTCACTGTCATGTGGCCATTCGCATTCGACGTCTCTGGACATTTTGGTTGGGGCACCTTTGGAAAGGTACCTTACGTTTTTGAAGGGACATCGTTTAAAGAATATTCGGCTGAACTGATAACCTTGTCTCTTGCACCTGCAGTACAGTGGAGACAGTTTTCACTCAGAAACCAAGAGATGATCAAAAACGGAGGAAAAATGTGTTAACAAAACCTGCCTCAGCGAGCGAATTCGCTCTTGCAACATTAATGGAGAGCGGCATACCTATTAACAAACAACAGCGCCCTGCGTGGGTCTCGACCCCACACCATTGAGATTAAGGTCTCAAGGTCTACCGACTGAGCGAGCCAGGACAGGATTGATGTTGGTTAATTTAACATTTCATACTGAGTTTAATTCAGCTGAAACGGCAATTTTCAAAAGTCTCGTTCATTCCTCCCCATTGCAAATAACATTTTTCAAGTCTATCAATTTTCAGATTTATTCCTTCAGACCATTACAATCCATTTAGGCCTTGCCCCGGGATTTACGATTCTCTGTTAATATTTTCATATTTTGACCCTGATCCTTAGGTCGCCGAAGTGATTCCCAGACAATCTGGCAGACTGCAAATCAATCGGGAAAATACCTCAGGAAACCAAATCATTTCTGATTAGAGTGTAGGGAATCCCATCTGCTGAAGAGATACAGTCCTCACCATCAACACTTTCTTTGTTCTACCTGCCTACAAAGTTTACCACTTCTCATATTCGAGGCAGGAATTCTGACTATAAAATGTTTTAAAAACAGGAACAATCTTCTGAAGCCATTTCCAATTTGAATTAGAATGTTTTACCTTTTCACACGGTAACAGCCGTTCCTGAGGAAGGAGTTTCCATGAGCTATGTCCCAGGTATGGGCAGGAAGCCGCTGACTGAAACCGCAGTGGCCCCTTTCTGTTGGCAGCGGGGGCTTGTAGAGAGTGGGGTGACATTCTGCCGCACGTGACCGTTTCACTCACTGCGGACTCAGGGTCAATCATGGATGGGTTCTCATGGTTGTATTGTCAGAAGATGGTCGGTCTCAATACTTAGAGTCATAGAGTTATAGAGATGTTCAGCTCTGTGCTGTTAATCGGCTAGGAGAACCAACATTTCGACGAAATGCTCTGACCATTTGAGACACAGCAACTGGCAGCAAAATTGTGCGTGTACACATCCAAACGCACAGCGCTCGAGAGGACAGCAAAGGTTCTTGTTGAAAAGTTCGGTGACGCGAGGAAGATGGTTTGCAGACTTTTCCTCACCTGTCTGGGTGACATTCTCAGCGCTGCAGAGGTTCCTGTGAAGCGCTGCTCTCATATTTTGGTACGAATTCATTTGGTTTCATTCCCGCTGCTTCCGTTTGTTGGGATTGCAGATTGGGTCCAACGGACATGAATAATGTGGACAGCAGTAGTTCTCATTATTTTAAGAATCAGTTGCTCATGTACCCGTGTTTACCGCAGAGAGGGTGAGAGACCCGAGGAGTAACAAACACACCCATAAAACAATATCGGGACCTGTGTAGTTCTGTCATAAAAAGCTGCCTGCTGTTGTTCTATTGCAAAGTTGGGTTTCAAACCCACGACGCAATAGAGATTGGACCCTAAACCCAGCACATTTAACCTCTCTGGATTAGCGGTGCTGGAAGAGCACAGCAGTTCAGGCAGCTTCCAAGGAGCAGTAAAATCGACGTTTCAGGCAAAAGCCCTTCAGGGAATCCAGGTTTTCGCCCGAAACGTCGATTTTACTGCTCCTCGGATGCTCCCTGAACTGCTGCGCTCTTCAGCACCACTAATCCTGAATCTGGTCTCCAGCATCTGTATTCATTGTTTTTACCTACATTAAACCACTCAGCGACGCTCCCTGACGATAACTAAGCGCCAAACCTATCAAGACTAATGTTTCAGCATCTCTTCACTTCGGGCAATTTCCCCTGGCACTTTCTTTGAATACCTTCGCATAATTAAAAAAAAAATTACAACGATTTGAAAGGTTTGCACAGTGTGGACATTAGCGAGAAGCTGAATATTCTTCGACAGTTTTCCACGGAGCTTCAGGCCTGAGGGATGTACTTGGAAAAGTTTACAAATTCATGAGGTAGACGAGCAGAGAACATAGTCAATCTACACTTTTTCAGAAGTCACGTGAGTTTAAAGCGAGATAGCATAGGTTTAACGTGAGAGCAGTACAATTTGAAAGGGATGTGAGCGACACTTGTTTTTAATACAGTCATTTTTGTGCATGTCGAATAAATTGCCAAATTTAGTGGCAGAGATTGGTGCAATCACAATACTCCAAAGGCATCTAAATGGGTATACAGACAGGAAGTGTTCGGATAGATAAGGGACAAATATTGGCAAATATGTTTAGAATAGTTACGGTCATCTGTTCAGCAGGTGCAAGTTGGATCGGAAGGTTTGCTTCCGTGCTCGGCAATTCTGTGACACTCCAGTACCTGACAACAGTTTGAATAGACCACTTGCAAAAACGCATGCTGTTTGTTACTAAGTCAGCGTGTTTGAATTTTATTTTTTCTTGAGGCGTAATGTTTTGAAATGACACAGAGAGGAATGTTTTCCAGACATTTACAGACAATGACCATTCTCCTTGATACATTCCCAAGTTCTCCATCAAATAATTTCGTTGACTAAAAAAAACCTCACAAATCGTGTTATCACCTCAACTCTCCAGTGAATCCAAAACTGACAGCTCTTAACGTGGACCAGGTGCAAAACTCAAAAGGCAGAGTCATTATCAGACACACAAACTCATTACTTCTGTCGGTGAGGCAGTGCGAGACGTGTATGTCCAGAACTGCTCACACAAATAGCACCGAAGCAATTCCAAACGGAGCTTCCCGACATTCTGGAGATTTAATGCATTGCCAAGTAACAGAAAGTGCTCAAGTAACATAAAACATAACAGAAAAATGTACCATGCAAAGTGAATATTACCAATTATATTCTCGATTAAGTTAGCTCAACAATGCGTTGGTGCCTCCACCTGATCGAGCGAGCTAATCTCCAGCCTCCCTCACCAGAACAGTAATTAAGGAAATGAGAGAAATATAACAACGTTTTACGTTGCAATTGCCCAACTTTTAGCCACAACAACAAAAAACGAGGGAGCAGATTTAGTGCAGGATCTGGCTTCACAACAGCGGTGAAATAACGACGTCCACTCACTTTTAGGGAAAACTGTGAACAACTCACATTGTCCAGAATATGAATACACAGCGCGGGCTGTTAAGTTCCCATATTCTACTGCTGCCCCGACATTCATACGAAAATGTACCTTTCAAAAAGAGCGTTTGTAGCTGTGGAATGACAGTGGCAGCTGTTTCCCCTCGCTCTTACTGCCGCCCTTGGTAGTGTAGGGGCTGGTATTCTCATCTTACACGCGGTAGTTGAGTGTGCAATTCTCTATTGTGGAAAAGCGGAGTGTTTTGGAGAAGAAAGATGTGAAGTCCGGATGCTTCTCGAGTTCTTGTTGAAAAGTTCGGTGACTCGAGGAAGATGTCACCTGTCTGGGTGACATTCTCAGCGCTACAGAGGTTCCTGTGAAGCGCTGCTCTCATGCTTTGGTACGAATTCATTTGGTTTCATTCTTGCTGCTTCCGTTTGTTGGGATTGCAGATTGGGTCCAACGGATGGAATCCGTAGATGTGTGCCCTGCTTCCAGGAATTGTCTGGCTGTCTTCTGCTTGCCCTGTCCTATTATTGTTGTGCTATTCGAGTCGAATGTGTGGCCCTTGCCGTTTGTACGTATTGCTACTAGGGACTGCTGGACTGACGCCCACACAAATTCTTTGCCAAGAACCAATATCCACACACCTTCATTCGCAGATGCATGGCACACAAAGTTCGCAGCGAGGATATGCTTTGATGTAATTTTTAAATCATGCTTCCCTGTATGAAAAACAAATTCTGGAAAACGATATCCAGACTCTTCTGAACACTCGGACTTATGACAGCACAGAAACCGAGAGCCTCATTCAGACAACAACTCACGAGAAAACAAGGCGCAATCCGCATCATGTGCAGGTCAAACGTGGTTGACGAGATTCCATGCAGGGACTGCACGAAACACGACATAGGAGAAAGAGGCTGACAACTAGAGAGCTGCATTCATAATTTCAACTGGACTGTAAACGCCTCGGACAGCTGTTCCTTGCAGTTATGCACAGAATATTGAATGTCTCTGATTCCAGGGCTTGGAACTCGGATGATATGACCGTCTGCAGCACTGGTTACTTCTTTGTGTGAGGTAACCCCTGATGGAACACATGTAACACTCTATTGCTCATTGAGAAATACATCCAAAATAGGAGTTCATAGCAGCATTTCTGTTGTCTTTCTGGTGCTGTCCCTGACATGCCCTGTGACACTGCACTTATTCTGTTTCCTGAGGGTTCAGCACATGCTTACACGATCGTATTATGGGCAGTAATCTGCATTTTCGCTTCAATAACGGGTGTGTGAAGCGGAGGTCCACCATTCTCGATTCTATTTTTCTCTTCTTATGCGCAACTGCAATACAGTAAAGGATTAATTAATATTGTAAGATGATATACAGAGGCCTGTGAAATACCGAAGTTTTAATGACATTTATGCAATGGTTAGCGATTACCTTGATTCAGGAAATAAGGATGTAAAGTCTGTTTGGCTGGAGTTGAGGAACAGTGAGGAATGAACTCACAAGCATGTGTAGTTTACAAGCCCACTTGCAGAAACCACAAAGCGAAATAAATCGTACAAGGAAAAAATATTGTGTGTGAGTAACAAAAATGGCAATAGTCATGCGTGATGTTAACTTCCCATCTAAAACTCTCGGTTCCATTATAAAAACGTTTGGAGAACCATAATCAAAAAAATCCCACATGTCCCATAAAACATCACGAGGGATATCTTGGTAATTGATTACTCTACTGGTGACTTAATTTTCCTATTCTCTTGGAAACCATCTCTTTAATTTTCTGCACATCGTTTGCGTTTCTATCGATTTTAATAGTAGCGTGTCTTTTGATTCTTCCCAACAAAGTATATGATCTCGCATTCCCGACATGAAACTGCATCTGCCAAGAATACTCCAATTGTTGGCGGGAATCCTGAGGAACAGAATGTACATGTATTTGGAAAGACAAGGACTGATTCGGGACAGTTAACATGGCTTTGTGCGTGGGAAATCATGTCTCACAAATTTGAGTTTTTTGAAGAAGTAACAAAGAGGATTGATGAGGGCAGAGCAGTAACTGTGATCTATATGGACTTCAGTAAGGCGTTCAACAATGTTCCCCATGGGAGACTGATTGGCAAGGTTAGATCTCATGTAACAGCAGTGGACCTAACACCGACCCTTGTGGTACGCCGCCAGTACCTGGACACCAAGAAGAACATATTCCATTAACTACAACACTGTTTTCTATTGGCAAGCCAATTACTGATCAAAGCTGCAATCTCTCCCACAATTCCAGTCCACCGCATTTTGTATAATAGCCTATTGTGGGGAAACTAATCGAACAACTTTCTGAAACCCATATACATCACATCAACCGGTTTACTGTCATCTCCCTGTTTGGTCACTTTGTCAAAAAAATCAATACGATTCGTTAGGCAAGGCATACCCATCACAAAACCGTGCTGATTGTCCCTGATCAGATTATTCTTTTCTAGATGGTCCTAAATCCTATCTATAATAACCTTTTCCAACACGTTACCAACAACTGCAGTGAGACTCACTGGTCTGTAATTAACAGGGTTGTCTCTACGACACTTTTTGAACACGGGAACAACGTATGCTATGCTCCATTCCACAGGAACTATTCCTGTAGACAACGTTGATTTGACGATCGACGCCAAAGGCTCATCAATCTCTTCCCTTGCTTCCCAGAGGATACTAGGACAGATCCCATCCAGACCAGGGGACTTGTCTGTTGTCACACTCTGCAGTATTTCTATCACCTAATCCTTGTGAACCTCACTCTCTCGTACTCTGGACGCAAGTATCTCAGTATCTTCCTCGCCAACATTTTCATTTCCTATAGCGAACACTGTCGAAAAATATTTATTTAGCGCTTCCCCAATCTCCTCTGACTCCACACACAACTTCCCATTATTATCCTTGATTGTCCCAAATTTAACTCTCGTCATTCTTTTAATCCTGACATACCTATGGAAAACCTTAGGGTTAACCCTGATCCTATCTGCCAACAACTTCTCATGTCTCCTCCTGGCTCTTCTCAGCTCTCTGTTTAGATCTTTCCTGATATCGTTGGAACCCTCGAGAGCTCTAACTGAGTTTTCACATTTTGTCCTAACATAAGACTTCTTGTTCTTCTTGACCAGGGATTCCACTTCCTTAGTAAACCACGGCTCACGCGTTCTATATCTTCCTCCCTGCCTGACAGATACATACTTATCTTGGACACACAGGAGCTTTTCCTTGAATAAGCTCCACATTTTAATGTGCTCACCCCCTGCAGTTTCCTACCCCATTCTACGCTTCCTAAATCTTACCTAATCTTCCTAAATCTTGGGACTTGTGCCTCACAACACACTTCACATTCAACAACCGGATATACGAACAAATCAACGGAACACCCATGGGCTCACCGATCTCGGGACTCATAGCAGAAGCAGTAAAGCAAAGGTCAGAGCAGTCTTACCGCAAATTCAACCCAAACACTGGTTCAGATACGTGGATGACACCTTTGTAATCATTAAAAACACGGAAATAGAGAAAACACACAGGATCATCAACTCCACACTCACAGGAATCCGATTCACCAGAGAGGAAGAATAGGGCAACCAACTCCCATTCCTAATCGTGATGGTACAGAGAACAACTAACGGAGAATTCACCACAAAGGTACACAAGAAAGCCACACACACAGACCAAGTCCTGAATTATGAGAGCAACCACCCCAACATACACAAACGAAGTTGCATCAAGACACTATTCAAAAGGGGCACAACACACTGCAGCACACCAGAACTGCAAAAAGAGGAAGAGGAACACCTATACAAGGTATTCGCCGAAAACGGATATCCTCGCAATTTTATCAACAGATGCCTAAGGGATAGACCACGGAATGAGGACATGCCACAACCCAAAGGACTAGCCACACTACCACACATCAAGAACATCTCCGAACTGACAGCCAGAATACTGCGACCACTAGGACTCTTAACAGCACACAAACCAACAGCCACACTCAGACAACAGCTTACCAGAACTATGGACCCGATACCCAACATGAGAAAAACTAATGTAGTATACAAAATCCCATGCAAGTACTGCACAAAACACTATATAGGACAAACAGGAAGACAGCTAACGATCCGCATCCAGGAACACCAACTAGCCACGAAACGAAGCGACCAACTATGCGTAACCGCCACACACACAGACGACAAGCAACATTAATTCGAGTGGGACAACACTACTATTATAGGCAAGCCAAACAAAGAACAGCCAGGGAATTCCCAGAAGCATGGCAGTCATCCACAAACTCCATCAACAACCACATCGACTTGGACCCAATATACCAGCCACTGCAGCGGAGAGCTGAAACTGACAACAGGAAGCGGCAAGGACAGGCCACTATAAATGACGCAGGAAACAACACAGAAGCGCTTCACAGGAGGCTCCCAAGCACTGAGGATGCCACCTAGACAGGGGACATTTCCAACAAAACCTTCCAGCTCGGCGAACAGAAACACATCATTGTCTTGAGTGTTCCAGAATTTTTCATTGTCCCAGAGTCCAGATGAAGTTTGCATTCCTCACGTACGTGAGAGAGAATGATTTCAATGTCTCAAATCAGTTCTTGTCCCGAGAACATCAGAGTCAATGTCCCGTCCTCTACTCGGTCCGACAGTTCACACTTCTTCATTCTCCTCTGATTCCATTTCCCAAAGAGTTTCTCAAGATTTACAAAGCTGGAGCCTAAATTATATGGTTTGCTTCCTAAACAATTTTTCAACTGCTAACTGACAATATTTTCACAGTATCTCTTCACAATCCTCTGGCTTGCACCATGTCCAGGGATGAGAAGTCCCGTTTGGTGGAGAGATTCCCGAGGCTGATGAGTTTCACTTTGGAACAAAGATGGTTAAGTGGCGATTTCCTGCGGTTGTTTCTAATGATGGGAGAGGGAGCGGTGGGGAATGAGCACTTTGACGAGCAGGAGGAAGTGTTGCCACTGACCCGAGTCAGAGAACAGTGGACAGGGATGTAAGGAATCTTATGAAAAGCAGCACTTCTGCTCAGGATGTTCAATAACAGCTGCAGAAACCCGATGTGTCGAGCAGTGTATCTGGAAAGAGAAACAGAGATAATGTTTTAAATATGGAACATTTCTGATGTAGAACTCGAGTTTCCCAAGTCTAATCAAATTACCGGCCTGGTTCACAAAATAGTTTTTCTGAACTTTGAGCGAAAATTGTGCCAGCAGGAAAGCATTCATAACGTACGTCAGCAGGATTCGAACCGACGTGGGGAAACCCCAATGGATTTCTAATCCATCGCCTTAACCACTCGGCCATGACTACAGACGGCGCAGGTGCGTTGAGCATTGACCAAATCAGCCGAGATCTCATTGAAAGCTACCGTTGACTTGATGAGCGAAATGCTCCCATCTCCTTTCATACCTTTGCTGTCATTTGTAAGCTGCGAGACACCAATATAAAAGAAGAAAAGCACAAAGGTAGGAAAAGATATTTGCAGGCAAACTGAGTCAAAATTATTTATTGAAAGGAAAGTCACACTTGGCAATTTGCCATATCTCTTTGCGAACATGGCCAGCAGAAGTAAGCAAGGGAGCTATTGATCTGAGTATTCTCGGACCTGAAGCAAACAAAGGTTAGTGACATATTCATTTCTTTTTCTGGCGAACGAAATGAACTTTCCTGATGGTTACAATGAAAGAGATGGTTCCCAATAAAAGACAGAGATTAATTCGCATGTAGATATATTTCAATGTGACACGATTCATTTTCAGTCCCTAATTACCCCAGAGATGGAGGAGGTGAGTTACTTTTCTTCACTCTTCAACTCCTCAGCACGGAGGTACAAACATGAAACCGCTAGAGATGGACTTCTTGAATTGGGAACCAGAGACACTGAAGAAACTAGGCAAAAGTGAGGACTGCAGATGCTGGAAACCTGACTTTAGATCAGAGTGATGCTGGAAAAGCACAGCAGGTCAGGCTGCATCCGAGGAGCAGGAGAGTCGACGTTTCTGTTGCCAGTCATGCTCCGCTGCACAAACAATTTTCGTTTTTGGCTCAGATTTCCAGCACCTGCAGCTATTTGTTTTATGTTAACCTTCATAATGTTTTGGACAAAACCAATGACCTGCCAGCATCGGAAAATCGGCAGAAGTACTGGTACACCGATATGTTTGCTGAACAATACAACCATTCCATGAGCGGGAATACGATCCGGGCCACGGTGCTGAGAGTACCGAATCCTCACAAGTAAATAACAAGACAAGGCGATAGATACGATCGTATTTGGTGTAAATAAAACACCCTGTCTGAACATTTTCGTTGCAGATTTTTTTCAAATTGTCTTCGAAGATTTACAAAGTGGGAAAAGGCCATTCCGCCAGTGTGCATTACGGCTAATCAGAGAGCCATGTATTCCAGTCGCAGTTTCGAACTTTGGCCCAAAGCCTCGTGTGTTCTAATGTTTCCAGGTCAAATGTCAATGAGGTTATCCTATGTTCTTACATTGCACAATAATGGGACAGAAGTAGAACGAATTGTAACTCTTTTGAGGAACTCATGCTCATTTTCATCCACAGAGGGAGACACACCAGAAGATACCGCCAAACTGACGGAGGTGTCCGTTGTGGAGAGCTGGAATTTGAAACGGACAATAGGACAAATGCAAGCTTTACATGCGGAAGCACAGAGGAGATGTCCCGAGAGAACTTTTCAGGGGTGTGTCAACGTATACCACGGTTAAAGCAAAACATTCCCCCTCGAGCCAGGTAGGACTCGAACTGACAATCTTCTGATCCGAAGTCAGACGCGTTATCCATTACGCCACTGGCCCAAGAGACAAACCTGCACTAGGCAGAATGTCGATATGTAATGCCATGGACTTTCACGGAATCAGAATTAAAAAGGTGAACAAGCTCCGAAGATAATCACCCACATTGCTTCACTTCGAAGTTTCCAATTTGTGAAGCAGTGCCTTTCACTGGCAAAGGAGAGACATTTGTCCTCAGCTGCCTGCTTCAGGGTCGCCTCCTTCTCTGTTGGAAGTTTCCATCATTTTATTCACAGTCACGACGCGATTTCATGATCCACTCCAGTGAAAAAGTGTCATGGTGTCGTCCAAACAAGACCCTGCAGAAACTCGGCGAGAAACCTCTGGTCATTTCGAGCTCAGGATGTGGAATTAGACGAGATGCTTGACACCTTTTATTGGCGCTGCCACTTCACTGAAATTAGCGGCTCAAAACGAGCCGTTGTAAGCATCAGCTTGATTTGTACCTTCCTGCAGTGCATTTGCTAAACAAAATCAGATCGCTCCCATCCGGCCCAGCTGACTTATCTATTTTCACACTCTGCAGTATTTCTAATATCTCTTTCTTGTGAACCTCAATCTCTTCTCATCTAGACGCAAGTAGCTCTGTATCTTCCTCGCCAACATTTTCATTTTCTATAGCGAACACTGTCGAAAAATATTTATTTAGTGCTTCCCCTATCTCCTCTGACTCCACACACAACTTCCCACTATTATCCTTGATTGTCACAAATTTAACTCTCGTCATTCTTTTATTCCTGACATACCTATGGAAAGCCTTAGGGTTAACCCTGATCCTATCTGCCAACAACGTCTCATGACTCCTCCTGGCTCTTCTCAGCTCTTTTTCGGTCTCTCCTGATATCGTCGGAACCCTCGAGCGCTCTAACTGAGTTTTCACATTTTGTCCTAACATAAGACTTCTTGTTCTTCTTGACCAGGGATTCCACTTCCTTAGTAAACCACGGCTAACGCGTTCTATATCTTCCTCCCTGCCTGACAGGTACATACTTATCTAGGACACACAGGAGCTTTTCCTTCAATAAGCTCCACATTTTAATGTGCTCAGGCCCTGCAGTTTCCTACCCCATTCTACGCTTCCTAAATCTTACCTCATTGCATCGTAATTTCCCTTCCTCCAGCTGAAACTCTTGCTCCGTGGAGTACACCTATCCCTTTCAATCACGAAATAAACCTGAGAGAATTGGGATCGCTGTCTCCAAAGTGCTCACCTACTTCCGAATCTAAAACCTGGCCAGGCTCGTTACCCAGTACTAAATCGAAAGTGGCTTCGTCCCTTGAAGGCATGTGTACGTACTGTGTCAGGAAGCCCTCCTGCACACACTGGGCAAAAAATGACTCATCTATAGTACGCGTACTGTAGTGATCCCAGTAAATATTTGGATATTGTCTTGAGTGTTCCAAAGTTTTTCATTGTCCCAGAGTCCAGATGAAGTTTGCATTCCTCACGTACGTGAGCGAGAATGATTTCAATGTCTCAGATCAGTTCCTGTCCCGAGAACATCAGAGTCAATGTCCCGTCCTCTACTCGGTCCGACAGTTCACACTTCTTCATTCTCCTCTGATTCCATTTCCCAAAGAGTTTCTCAAGATTTACAAAGCTGGAGCCTAAATTATATGGTTTGACTCCTAAACATTTTTTCAACTGCCAACTGACAATATTTTCACAGTATCTCTTCACAATCCTCTGGCTTGCACCATGTCCATGGATGAGAAGTCCCGTTTGGTGGAGAGATTCCCGAGGCTGATGAGTTTCACTTTGGAACAAAGATGGTTAAGTGGCGATTTCCTGCGGTTGTTTCTAATGATGGGAGAGGGAGCGGTGGGGAATGAGCACTTTGACGAGCAGGAGGAAGTGTTGCCACTGACCCGAGTCAGAGAACAGTGGACAGGGATGAAAGGAATCTTATGAAAAGCAGCACTTCTGCTCAGGATGTTCAATAACAGCTGCAAAATCCGATGTGTCGAGCAGTGTATCTGGAAAGAGAAACAGAGATAATGTTTTAAATATGGAACATTTCTGATGTAGAACTCGAGTTTCCCAAGTCTAATCAAATTACCGGCCTGGTTCACAAAATAGTTTTTCTGAACTTTGAGCGAAAATTGTACCAGCAGGAAAGCATTCATAAAGTAGTCAGCAGGATTCGAACCTACGTGGGGAAACCCCAATGGATTTCTAATCCATCGCCTTAACCACTCGGCCATGACTACAGACGGCGCAGGTGCGTTGAGCATTGACCAAATCAGCCGTGATCTCATTGAAAGCTACCGTTGACTTGATGAGCGAAATGCTCCCATCTCCTTTCATACCTTTGCTGTCATTTGTAAGCTGCGAGACACCAATGTAAAAGAAGAAAAGCACAAAGGTAGGAAAAGATATTTGCAGGAAAACTGAGTCAAAATTATTTATTTAAAGGAAAATCACACTTGGCAATTTGCCATATCTCTTTGCGAACATGACCAGCAGAAGTAAGCAAGGGAGCTATTGATCTGAGTATTCTCGGACCTGAAGCAAACAAAGATTAATGACATATTCATTTCTTTTTCTGGCGAACTAAATGGTCTTTCCTGATGGTTACAATGAAAGAGATGGTTCCCAATAAAAGACAGAGATTAATTCGCATGTAGATATATTTCAATGTGACACGATTCATTTTCAGTCCCTAATTACCCCAGAGATGGAGGAGGTGAGTTACTTTTCTTCACTCTTCAACTCCTCAGCACGGAGGTACAAACATGAAACCGCTAGAGATGGACTTCTTGAATTGGGAACCAGAGACACTGAAGAAACTAGGCAAAAGTGAGGACTGCAGATGCTGGAAACCTGACTTTAGATCAGAGTGATGCTGGAAAAGCACAGCAGGTCAGGCTGCATCCGAGGAGCAGGAGAGTCGACGTTTCTGTTGCCAGTCATGCTCCGCTGCACAAACAATTTTCGTTTATGGCTCAGATTTCCAGCACCTGCATCTATTTGTTTTATGTTAACCTTCATAATGTTTTGGACAAAACCAATGACCTGCCAGCATCGGAAAATCGGCAGAAGTACTGGTACACCGATATGTTTGCTGAACAATACAACCATTCCATGAGCGGGAATACGATCCGGGCCACGGTGCTGAGAGTACCGAATCCTCACAAGTAAATAACAAGACAAGGCGATAGATACTATCGTACTTGGTGTAAATAAAACACCCTGTCTGAACATTTTCGTTGCAGATTTTTTTCAAATTGTCTTCGAAGATTTACAAAGTGGGAAAAGGCCATTCCGCCCGTGTGCATTGCGGCTAATCAGAGAGCCATGTATTCCAGTCGCAGTTTCGAACTTGGGCCCAAAGCCTCGTGTGTTCCAACGTTTCCAGGTCAAATGTCAATGAGGTTATCCTATGTTCTTACATTGCACAATAATGGGACAGAAGTATAACGAATTGTAACTCTTTTGAGGAACTCATGCTCATTTTCACCCACAGAGGGAGACACACCAGTAGATACCGCCAAACTGGAATTTGAAATGGACAATAGGACAAATGCAAGCTTTACATGCGGAAGCACAGAGGAGATGTCCCGAGAGAACTTTACAGGGGAGCGTCAACGTATACCACGGTTAAAGCGAAACATCCCCCCTCGAGCCAGGTAGGACTCGAACCTACAATTTTCTGATCAGCAGTCAGACGCGTATTCCATTACGCCACTGGCCCAAGAGACAAGCCTGCACTTGGCAGAATGTTGATATGTAATGCCATGGGCTTTCACGGAATCAGAATTAAAAAGGTGAACAAGCACCGAAGATAATCACCAACATTGCTTCACTTCGAAGTTTCCAATTTGTGAAGCAGTGCTTTTCACTGGCAAAGGAGAAACATTTGTCCTCAGTTGCCCGCTTCAGGGTCGCGTCCTTCTCGGCTGGACGTTTCCATCGTTTTATTCATAGTCACGACGCGATTTCATGATCCACTCTAGTGAAAAAGTGTCATGGTGTCGTCCAAACAAGACCCTGCAGAAACTCAGTGAGAAACCTCTGGTCATTTCGAGCTCAGGATGTGGAATTCGACGAGATGCGTGACACATTTTATTGGCGCCGCCACTTCACTAAAATTAGCAGCTCAAAACGAGCCGTTGTAAGCATCAGCTTGATTTGTACCTTCCTGCAGTGCATTTGCTAAACAAAATCAGATCGCTCCCATCCGGCCCAGCTGACTTATCTATTTTCACACTCTGCAGTATTTCTAATATCTCTTTCTTGTGAACCTCAATCTCTTCTCATCTAGACGCAAGTAGCTCTGTATCTTCCTCGCCAACATTTTCATTTTCTATAGCGAACACTGTCGAAAAATATTTATTTAGTGCTTCCCCTATCTCCTCTGACTCCACACACAACTTCCCACTATTATCCTTGATTGTCACAAATTTAACTCTCGTCATTCTTTTATTCCTGACATACCTATGGAAAGCCTTAGGGTTAACCCTGATCCTATCTGCCAACAACTTCTCATGTCTCCTCCTGGCTCTTCTCAGTTCTCTTTTTCGGTCTCTCCTGATATCGTTGGAACCCTCTAGAGCTCAAACTGAGTTTTCACGTTTTGTCCTAACATAAGACTTCTTGTTCTTTTTGACCAGGGATTCCACTTCCTTAGTAAACCACGGCTCACGCGTTCTGTATCTTCCTCCCTGCCTGACAGGTACATACTTATCTCGGAGACACAGGAGCTTTTCCTTGAATAAGCTCCACATTTTAATGTGCTCACTCCCTGCAGTTTCCTACCCCATTCTACGCTTCCTAAATCTTACCTCATTGCATCGTAATTTCCCTTCCACCAGCTGAAACTCTTGCTCCGTGGAGTACAGCTATCCCTTTCAATCACGAAAGTAAACCTGAGAGAATTGGGATCGCTGTCTCCAAAGTGCTCACCTACTTCCGAATCTAAAACCTGGCCAGGCTCGTTACCCAGTACTAAATCGAAAGTGGCTTCGTCCCTTGAAGGCATGTGTACGTACTGTGTCAGGAAGACCTCCTGCACACACTGGGCAAAAAATGACTCATCTATAGTACTCGTACTGTAGTGATCCCAGTAAATATTTGGATATTGTCTTGAGTGTTCCAGAGTTTTTCATTGTCCCAGAGTCCAGATGAAGTTTGCATTCCTCACGTACGTGAGGGAGAATGATTTCAATGTCTCAGATCAGTTCCTGTCCCGAGAACATCAGAGTCAATGTCCCGTCCTCTACTCGGTCCGACAGTTCACACTTCTTCATTCTCCTCTGATTCCATTTCCCAAAGAGTTTCTCAAGATTTACAAAGCTGGAGCCTAAGTTATATGGTTTGCTTCCTAAACATTTTGTCAACTGCCAACTGACAATATTTTCACAGTATCTCTTCACAATCCTCTGGCTTGCACCATGTCCTGGGATGAGAAGTCCCGTTTGGTGGCGAGTTTCCCGAGGCTAATGAGTTTCACTTTGGAACAAAGATGGTTAAGTGGCGATTTCCTGCGGTTGTTTCTAATGTTGGGAGAGGGAGCGGTGGGGAATGAGCACTTTGACGAGCAGGAGGAAGTGTTGCCACTGACCCGAGTCAGAGAACAGTGGACAGGGATTAAAGGAATCTAATGAAAAGCAGCACTTCTGCTCAGGACGTTCAATAACAGCTGCAGAAACCCGATGTGTCGAGCAGTGTATCTGGAAAGAGAAACAGAGATAATGTTTTAAATATGGAACATTTCTGATGAAGAACTCGAGTTTCCCAAGTCTAATCAAATTACCGGCCTGGTTCACAAAATAGTTTTTCTGAACTTTGAGCGAAAATTATACCAGCAGGAAAGCATTCATAACGTCGTCAGTACGATTTGAACATACGTGGGGAAACCCCAATGCATTTCTAATCCATCGCCTTAACCACTCGACCCTGACTACAGACATCTTAGGTGGGTTAAGCATTGACCAAATCAGCCGTAATCTCATTGAAAGCTGCCGTTGACTTGATGAGCTAAATTCTTCCATTCTCCTCTCCCACCTCTGCTGTGAATTGTAAGGTGCGAGACACCAACGTAAAGGAAGAAATACACAAAGTTAGGAAAAGATATTTGCAACCAAGCTGAGTCATAATTATTGATTGAAAGGACAATCCCACTTTGGCAATTTGCTAGATCTCTTTGCAAACATGATCAGCAGAACTGATCAAGAGAGGTATTGATCTGAGTGTTCTTGGACATGAAACAATCCAAGGTTAGTGACATATTCATTTCTTTTTCTGGCGAAGGAGCTGGTCTTTCGAGATGCTCACAATTTAAGAGATTTTTCCCAATAAAAGACGGCAACTAAGTCCCATCTAACGCTGACACCATCGTGAGCGCTGCTGTTTCACAATGCCATAGAGTCAGGGTCAATTCCCGCCTCATGCAACTGAATGTGTGGAGTTTGCACATTCTCCCCGTGGCTGCGTGCACTTGCTCTGGTTTTCTCCCATAGTCGAAAAATGTACCGGTTAGGTGAAATGGCCGTGCTAAATTGACGGGGTGAATGGAGAGGAATGCATTTGGGCTGGGACGGTTCGGTGTGGAGTTGCTGGGCCGAAGGACCTGTTTCCATATTGTAAGTATTCTAATCTCCGGTAATCAATGGCCAAGGTATGACGCACGTTGTTCGATGTTGCATATATGACTTTTCGATTGTTTTTCTTCAAAGTTTCTTTACAATTCAAACGGGAGTGGAAGATGGGAAATGAATGTCTCCCATAATTCTTGCCTTCTTTTCGCATTCACAGGTGGTATTTTTCCTGTACGTTTTTTTTTACACTGTGGTTACTGTTAGTGTTCTTGTAAGCTACACCGGTTGGTTTCCTCTTTCCTCAATGTTCCTCATCTCTACCCAAACACATTTTCCATCCTTATCTCCTGAATCAATGTAATCTCTAACCATTGCATAATTGCCACGGAAACTGGGCTTTTCACACGCCTGTGTATGTCATTTTCCAATATTAATTGATCGTTTACTGTGTTGCAATTGCGCATGTGAAGAAGAAAACAGAATAGAGGCAGGTGGTCCTGGGTTTCAAACGCACATAATTGCAGCTAAAACGCAGATTACTGCACACAATGCAATCACGGAAGCATGCACCGAACCGTCAGGAAGCACACAATAAGTACAATGCTGGATGTCATGTCAGAACAGGACCAGAAACACAACAGAAATACGTCTCTTGGGTACTATTTTGGACGTTTTTCTCAATCAGCTATCGTGTTTTACATATGTTCCATCGGGAGTTACCTCACGCAAGGAAGTAACCAGTGCTGCAGACGGTCATATAATCCGAGTCCCAAGTCCCGGAGTCAGAGACACTCAGTGCCCTGTGTGTACCTACAAGGAACAGCTGTACATGGGGTTTACAGGGTAACAGAACTGCATGAATGCAGCTCGATGGTCGTCTGTCTGCTTCTCCTCTATAGTTTTCTGTGCAGTCCCTGCATGCAATCTTGTCAACTACGTTTGTCCAGCACAAGAATGGCATTGGTCGCTTGTCTCTGAGAGAGGCTGTTGGTTTATGTGTTGTCATAATTCCGAGTGTAAGGAGGAATCTGGTTGTCAGTTCCCAGAAACTGACTTTAATAAATGGAAGCGTGCTTTTTAACTTGCCGCGTGACATATCCTCGTTGTGAAGTTCGTGCACTGCGAATCACGTTGCGGGACAATCCAATTTTGGCAAATAATTTGTGTGGCAGTCACGAGTTGCCACGACCAGCTATCCCTAGTAGCAATACGGACAAATGGCAAGAACTGCAAATTCGATTAGAGCAGCTCAAGGTTAATGTGACAGGGCAAACAGAAGGCAGCCAGAAGATTTCTGGGTGTAGGGCAATCACTCAAGGTACCTTTTCATATGAAAGTCTGTGCATCAGTAGAATCTGTAACCCAAGTAGTCTATGTTGGTTATTCATATTCCAGACAACTTGTGTTGTTCCCCGTTTACTCTGAAAGTGAATAGACATAGTTATTTCACCGTTATTTCGAAAGAAGATCCTGCATTGAATCTGTTCGCTGTTATTTGATGCTGTGGTGAAAAGGTGTGCAATCGCGATGTGAAACGTTGCTATACTTTCATTTCCTTCATTACTGTCCTGGCGAGGGAGAAAGGTGATCACCGGGGCATTGATGGCCTAATTTAATCACGGATACAATTGGAAATGTTCACTTTTATTGGTTCATTGTTGTTCTGTTTTGTTTTATGATACTTGAGCACTTTCTGGGACTTGGCAATAAACTAAATCTCCAGTAGGTTTGGAATTGCCTCGCTGTTACTTGTGCGAGCGGTTCATGTCAGAGACGACTCACAGTGCATCACAGACAGCACTTAAGCTTCGGTGTGTCTGATCATGATACTGCCTTTTCAGTTCTGATTCTATTCCACGTTAAGAGCTGTCAGGTTTTGGATTCGCTGGAGAGGAAAGTGGGTCATGCGATATGTGAGGTATTTTTCTTTAGCCAAAATCTTTGATGGCGAACTTGGGAAAGTGTCAAGAAGAATGGTCATTGGCAGCAAATATCCGGAAAACCTTTATCTCTGGATCGGTTGGGCCCATCCACCCTCCAAACAAAATAGCCAAACTCGCTGACTGAGTAACAAACATCATGCGTTTTTTTTTTGCAAATGGTGTATTCAAACCGTTGCCGGTGGCTGGAGCATCTGAGTTGTCGAGCATGGAAACAAATCCGACGATCCAACTTGCCCTTGCTAAATAGATAACCGAAAGTAATCCATACATATCTGCCAATATTTGTGCCTTATCTCTCCGAGGTCTTCCTGTCTATACACCCATTCAGATGCCTTTGAAATGTGAGTGCACCAGACTCTACCACTAAATGTGGCAATTCATTCCACACACAGAAAAGTGTTGTGTGAAAAACATGTGTCCCTCACTTCCCTTTTAAATTTTTCCTCTCTCACATTAAATGTTTGCTATGTAGATTTGAACTCGCGTGTCTTGTGAAAAAGTGCTCCCTGACTATTTACTTTGTCTGTCTTCCTCATGATTTTATAAGCTTCTGTGAGGCCATATCTAAGCCCTGAAGCTCCTGAGAATCTGACGAAGCCTATTCAGTTTCGTTCTCACGTCCAAGCAGTGCAAACCTTGCAAATCCTTGTAAAGGTTTTCTAAACGTACACTTGAAAGAAGTGTGTCCAGCTGCAGCACTTGCTTGACCGCGTAGTCACTCTGGAGCTGCGGGTGGACTCACTGTGGAGCATCAGCAATTCTGGAGAGTTATGTTGCCTCCCAGGTGCTCAGGCCAGGGATGTCGCCCATCGGCTAAAGATCATTCGAAAAGGCGATCGTGAACAGCCAGTTGTCTTGGTGCATACAGGCACGAGATGAGGACCTTCAGGGAGAATTCAGGGAGCCAGGAGAGAAATTAAAAAGGAGGACCTCAAATGTAGTAATCTCGGGATTACTGCCGGTGCCATGTGACTACCAGCGTAGAAATGAATAAAAAATGGCACGATGAACACGTGACTTGAGGAATGGTGCTGCAGGGCGGGTTTCAGATTTGTTGGACTGTGCGACCAGTTCTGGGCAATGTGGGACTATAAGAAAATTGACGATCTACATCTGAACCAGATGGGAACGAATGTCCTTTCGGGAGTTTTTGCTACTGCTGTTGGGGAGGTTTTATACTAATGTGGCAGGGCGCTGGGAACCACAAGATTAAACAAGTCAGCAGTGAGGTGGAAACTGGAAACGCTAAGAATCAGGAAGATAGCATTAATAATGGGAAGAATAGGCAGAGAGAAGATGAATGCAAAAGAACTGGTGGCCTGAAATGCATCTACTTTAATGCATGGAGTATAGACAGATGAACTTAGGGTTTAGGTTGGTGCCTGGGAATATGACGTTATTGCGATCACAGAGATTTAGTTGAAGGAAGGGCATGGTTGGCAACCAAATGTTCTAGGATATAGATGCTTCAGACAGGGAGGGAAGTTAAAAGGGAAAGAGTTGCATTGCTGGTCAGGGATGATATCATGGCTGTGCGAAAGGAAGACACCATGTAAGGCTTGTGTCGTGAGACACTATGGATGGAGCAGTGAAATAAGAAGGGTGAGGTTAGATTTTTGGGGCTGTATTACAGTGAGCGTGAGGTGTAAGAAAAACATAGTTAAACAGATCATGGAAAGACGTAGAGGCAATTATTTAGTGTTGATTGGAGATTTCCGTTTTCCCAACATTGTCCGGGATACTCTTAGCGTCAGAGGTCTGGATGGTATACCATTTGTAAGAAGCCTCCAGGTGAGTTTTCTGCGGCGGTATATCAATAGTCTGACGAGGAAATAGGCCATATTTAAACTGATATTGGGGAATAAGCCAGGGCTGGCGATAGCAGTTGCCAAGGGTGATTTCTTTGGGAAGTGTCCAATATTCTGTAAGTTTTAGAATACTCATTGACAAAGATGAGAGTGGTCCTGAGGAAAGAGTACTATCCTGGGCCAGAGCTAATTATATCAAAATTATGCAGGAGGTCTGAAATGTGGATTGGACACAGCCATTTGTAGGAAAGTCCACAGTTCATATGTGGCAGGCTTTCAAAGATAGGTTAAATATAGTGCAGGATAGGCATGTCCCGTTGAAGGCATAGGATTTGAAAGACAATATTCGTGAACTGTTGATGACAGGACAATTGTACGACTCGCCAAGCGGAAAAGGGAAGCATACCTAACGCCTCGGCAGCTAAGAACATAATGGTCCCTCGAGGAACATGAGAAGAGTAGGACACGTCTTAAACGAGGAATCAAGGGGGTTAAAAGGGGTCATGAAACAACTTCACGCTAGCACAATTAAGGAGAATCCTAAAGCCTATTATTCATATATAAGAAGCAAGCGGGTAACCAGAGAAAGGATTGGTCTACTAAAGGAAAATGAAGGAAGGGTGTATGTCGAATCTGAGAGACTGGGTATGATTCTGAATAATTATTTTGCATCAGTGTTCACTGAATAGAGGAATATGATGAATATTGTGTCTAGAGTAAGACATTTGATTAGTCTGGATCATGTTGACCTAAGTAGGGAAGCTGTGTTGGGCAGGTTAGGGGTAATTAATGTGGACAAATCCCCAGGAACGGATGGGATCTATCCCTGGTTCCTGAGTGAGGTGAGAGAGGAAATAGCTGGGGCCCTGACAGATACCTCCGTGGCGAACTTCAGCACAGGTGAGGTTCTGGCCGACTGGAATGTTACTCATATTGTCCACTGTACAAGAAGGATAATAGGGATATTCCAGATAACTACAAAACAATGGGCCTAACATCAGTGTTGGGAAAGTTGCTGGAGAAGGTACTGAGAGATAGGATCTATTCATATTTAGAAAATATGTGCATATCAGTGAGAGGCATAGAGTTGTTTGGGAAAGTGCCCAAGTTGATAGATGAAGGAAAGGCTGTTGATGTCATATACATACACTACAGTAAGGAGTTAGATAAGGTTCCCCATGGTAACCAAATACAGTACGTAAAGTAACATGGTGTGCAGGGTGTTCTAGATAGGTGGATAAAGAATTAGTTGAGCAATAGGAGACAGAGAGTGGCAGTTGAATGGAGTTTCTGGAAATGGAGAAAGATGACCAGTAGTGCTCCACAGGGGTCAGTGTTGTGGCCACTGTTGTTTGTGATATAGATAAATGTTCTGGAAGAGAGCACTGTTGGAATTATCAGAAAGTTTGCAGATGACACGAACATTTCTGGACTAACAGAAAGTATAAGTGACTGTTAAAGAATCCAGGAGGATACTGGAAAGTTGGGCGGAAAAGTGGCAGCTGGAGTTCAAAACAAACAAATGTGAGGTGACGCATTTCGGTCGGTCTAATTTTAGATGGTGTTATACAATGAAGGAAGACCTTCGGGGAAAAAAAGTTGATGGACAGAGAGATCTGTGAGTACAGGTCCATTATACACTGAAGGTCGCTGCACAGGTGGATAGAGTGGTCAAGCAGGCATATAGTATGCTTGGCTTCATTGGATGGGGTATTGAATAAAATGGCTGGCAGATCATGTTAAAATTGAACAATACATTGGTCTGGCCACACTTAGAATACTGTGCAAATTTCTGGTCGCCACATTACCAAAATGATGTGGACGCTTTGGAGAGGGCGCGTAAAAGGTTGAAGCGAATGTTGCCTCGTATGGAAGGTGTAATCTAGGAAGAGAGGTTGAGTTGTTTTGTTTTCATAAGAAAAAAGGAGTTTGAGTGGGACCTTTTTGATGTTTACAAAATCATGAAGGGTACAGACAGGATAGATAGAGAAAAGTTTTATGTCCCAGATTGAAGGATTAAATACCGAGAGGTCACGCTTTCAAGATGAGTGGTGAAAAGTTTAAGAGGGATAAAGTAGGTGGTGGGTGTCTGGAATGCGTTCCCAGCAGAGACGGGAGAGGTAATCACGGTAGATACATTTAAGATGCGTCTGGACAGATGCATGAGCAGGTGGGGAGCAGAGGGATACAGGTGCTTAGGAATTGGGTGACAGGTTTAAACAGTAGATTTGGATCGGCTCAGGCTTGAATGGATGAAGGGCCTGTTCCTTGTCTGCACATTTCCTTTGGTCTTTCTTCTGAAATTACGCCAATTTCATTACATATTCTGCGAGGTCTAAGTGCCTGAAGTGAATCGATGCTGAAACACTAGTCATAAAAATTCTGAGTGTGGGCTTTTGTGTGGTAGCGGGATCGAGGGTTTTAAGATGCTGGATTTTAAGCTTCAGTTTCTATCGAATCGTGGCTTCAAATACCAGCATCGTAAGTGAGCGACTATGTGGAGATGTATGCGAGAGAACTGCGCATGTGTGGATGCCCTTTAATTTGAGTGTTTGCAGCTCCTCAGTGTGCTTACCCTCTCGGTGATTAAAATCAGCGACCGTCTCTGAAAACAACGCAAGTTCCTGCTGTCCGACGTATCCTCATATTCCGTCGATAGCTTTGCTTTAGGATATCTGCGTTGCCAGTTTCTGTATCTCAAATGGTTAGCGCAGTTGGCTGAAATGTTGGTGGTTCGAGCCCACCCAGGGAATAAGCCTCAAATATTTCAGCACAAGCATTCACCCCGACCATGTATTGACATTGGAACCGGGAAAACTCATCCATGATTCACCCCAAGTCCGCAGGGAGTGAGACGTTTACACGCAGCAGAATACGACATCACTTTCTCCAAGCTCCCGATGCCAACAGAGAGCGGCCACTGCAGCTTCAATCAGCGACTTTCTGCCAAGCCATGGGAACCAACTCGTGGAAACTCCTTCCTTAGTAACAGCTCTTTCCGTGAGAAAGGAGAAAAACTTTCACTTTAAATTGGAAAGGGCTTCAGGACATTGGAATGTTGCTCCAGTTCTTGGAACGTGTTATAAATAAAACTCCTGCCATGAAAATAGGAAGTGGTAAAAGGTTTTAGGTAGAAAGAACAAAGAAAGTGTTGATTGAGACGACTCTGTCTCGTCAGCAGATAGGAAATGCCCAACACTGTAAACGGAAATGATTGGATTTCCTTAGGTAACGCCCCGACTGATTTACGGCCTGCCAGAGTGATTGGAAATCACATCAGCGATATAAAGGTGAGGGTAAAAATATGAAGATATTAAGGTTGAAACTTAAATCCCGGGACAAGTGCTGAATAGATTGTAATGCTTTGAAGGAATAACTGAAGTGAAAGGTGTGAATGATATTGTGATTAAGAGCAATGAACTGGATCCTAACAAAGTGCTGATGAATTATGCTCGCAATGTAATAGCAAACTAATCCACAGTGCACCGTGCTTGGTTAGCTCAGTCGGTGCAGTGTGAGATGCTTAATCTGTGGTTGGTGGGTGCAAGCCTCACAATGGGCGCTTTCACCGCTTAATACAATTCCGGCTCTTCTTTCCACGTGCAGTATTGCAACCCTTCGCAGGGGAATGTTCTTGCTGCTTTCATTGACACATCTGTCCGCCTGCTTTTGAACACACGTCGGTTTCTGAGTGAACACTGTTTCCATTTTACTGGAGACACCAGAGACAACTTTATCAGTGCAGCCGAAAATACGATGAATGATGTCCGTTTCAAAATGTAAGGTTCCAAACCAACCGTGCACCACCCAATGTGTTCAAAGGCACGGAAAGTGAATGGCGACTTGCTAGCGGTCTGACAGAAACGGATCAATGTCACATGGGTACTGAACCAATTTTTAGTGATTCAGATTGTTCTGATGGAAACCGAAGGGCACTCTCCCTCAACGTTTTGCAATTGTTCTTCTTGTGTTTAACGTAATGAACAGTATATTGTCAGTAACGAGGGTGGAGGTGCGGCAGGATCGTGAGGTTTCAGTGTGGGACATAGACACAGTAAGTCAAATATCTCCAGAGCACGGGAGAGCTGTTTGGTCCAGGATCACTGCCATCTTCTCTTACTACACCAACAAATGACATTACTGGAAAATGCTGGTAGCATCTTGGAAATATAAATCGATTTAAGACTTCAGGACTAGTGACACTCCTTTTCCATGTGCATCTCCACCTGCTTTTGCACACTCTTCCTTTTTATTGAATGTCTCCTGACTTCCAACTTTATATTCAGCTTCTCTTTTATTACTTCCTCTTCAACCATTTTCCCAGTCTCCGATTTTGTATCATAACTGTTCCATCTTTCACATTGCCCAGGACTTCGAACTGAACAAATAACTCTGTTTCTATTTCCTTAGATAGCAGATGGCCAGAGACTGGTCGGCAGTGTTGTTCCGAAACCTCATCCATGATTCACCCCGAGTCCACAGGGAGCAAGACGCTTACACGCAGCAGAATACGACACCATGTTCTCCAATCCCCCGATGCCAACTGAAAGCGGCCACTGCAGCTTCAATCAGGGCTTCCTGCCAAACCCTGGGACACAGCTCGTGGAAACTCCTTTCTCATGAACTGCTCTTCCCGTGGGAAAGGAACAAAACTTCCATTTTAAATTGGAAACGGCTTCAGGAGATTGGAAGGTTGTTCCTGTTCTTGGAACGTGTTATAAACAAAACTCCAGTCTTGAAAATAAGGAGTGGTAAACGTTTTAGGCAGGAAGAACAAAGAAAATGTTGATTGTGAGGACCCTGTCTTGTCAGCAGATGGGAAATTCCCAATACTGTAAACAGAAATGATTGGGTTTCCTAAGGTAATTTTCCGACTGATTTACTGTCTGACAGAGTGACTGGAAATCACTTCATATGAAAATATTCGGGTTGGATCTTAAATGCCGGGACCAGTGTTAAATAGATAGTAATGTTTTGATGAAATAACAAAAGTGAAAGATGTGAAGTTATGTTCTTTGTGATTGGGAGGAATGAGCTGGATCTTTACAAAATGTTGTGCCAGGTGAATTATGCTCAGAATGAAATAGCAAACTAATTCATCGTGTCCCAAGCCTGGATATCTCAGTTCGGTGCAATGTGAGTTGTTTAATCGTTTTCGCTGTATAATAGAGTTCCAGCTCTTCGTTCCACATGCAGAATTGCAAGCCAACGCTGGTGGAGTATTCTTGTTGTTTTCGCTGACACATATGTCTTCCTCCTTTGATCACATGTCGGTTACTGAGTGAAAACTGTCTGCACTTTACTGGAAGCGCCAGATACAACTTTATCAGTGCAACTGAAAATACTATGAATGATGTCCATTTCAAAACGTGAGTTTCCACTTCATCCGTGCACCAACCAAAGTGTTCAAAGACACAGAACGCGAATGGCCATTTGTTAGTGGTCTGACAGAGACGGCTTAATGTATCATGGGTCCTGAACAAAAATTAACTGATTCAGAATGTGCTGATGGAACGGAACGGAGCTCTCCCTGTACATTTTGCAATTGTTCTTGTTGTGTGCTAATGTAAGTTTATGTAATAAACAGTTTATAGCCAGTAACGAGGGTTGGGGTGGGGAAGGATTCTGACGTTTCAGTGTGAGACAGACGTGATCTGATCGAACGGATAAGTCAAATATTCTCAGAACATGAGAGAGCTGATTGGTCCAGGATCACTCCCATCCTCTGTTTCAGAATCAACAAATTAAATTGCTGGAAAATCTCAGCAGGTCCGGTCGCATCTTGAAAATGAAAACCGAATGAGATTTCGGGACTGGTGACACTTCTTTTCCATCTTCATGTCCCTCTGCCTTTCTACAAACTTCCTTTTTATTGAATATGTCCTGACTTCAAACTTTATATTCAGTTTCACTTTTATTGCTTCCTCTCCAAACATTTTCCCAATCTCTATAATTGTATCATGCTTGTTCTATCTCTCACTTTGCCCAGGATTTCCAACTGAACAGATAACTCTGTTTCTATTTCCTTAGATACCAGATGGCCAGAGATTGAAAGACATAGGAGCGCTTAGCGCTTTCAGAATATCTAATCTGCTTCGCCATTCAATCTTGGCTAATATCGTTCTTAACCACATTCTCCAGTCCTCTCCCTGAACACTTACTCCTCAGTCTTAGGATCCAGTCCTTTTCCCAGTGTGTGTCCTAATCCGTCCCCAAACCCTCCACATGTGTTGGCAGCTGTTACACCGTATCTACGTGTCATCAATCTCAGTTTCAGTGATTCTCGGCAAACACGAACTTTTCTGAGCAGCTCTATCGGGTCGCTGTGATCCTGCGGGGGAGCAGTAATCATCTTCATCTCCTACGGAAAGGATCGGCGCTTCAAAAACAAACGGACAGAAAGAAAGATAGGCTTGTGTGTCAAGATATGTGGAGGTAATTGCTTTCTGACCTGGTCAGTAAACCTTACTCTGTATATCCCCGCATATTCTAGCTGTCGTGGTGAAAGGGAATACAAGTCCAATTAATTGCGATCTACGCTTTTATTCGATATGTATTCTTCCTTGTTCTGAATATGCAGGGATGTTTCCAGCACTGATGGTTACCATTTCTAAGAGTGCATGCCGCGGGCCCTGATCTTTTCTGGAGAGCAGCAGTATCAGTTTGTGCGAAAGTGGCCCCGTACAAAGATTAGAAGAAACATTGTTGTTCCCTCTTTCCGGACGACTGTCTTTCATATCATGATCGATGGGGCTTTATTGCATTCTCATCAGCAAACCTTGTTTTGAATTTATTCGCCCAATACTACTGTAGCGGTGAAAAGAATATAATTCCGAATACCTGCTGCGAGAATTTCATTTTCACATTTCTATTCGCAGTGGTCCTTCATATGTGGCGATATCTATATCACTGCTGGCCATCCTGTTTAAGAGTGCCGTTACATATGTTCCTCTGTCTTCGCGCTGCAGGGAAAATTGTCTGCGCCTTTTCAGCCAATATTTCCTAGATATTTCAACATGATATTCTTTATTTTTTCAATCATGTCCTCTTTAAGGACACAGTTACCGGGCACTGATCCTTTCTGTAACAACAGTACCGCATTTCCTTTACATGCGAAGGTGGCCTGGATCAGTAACAAGGAGAGCATTAATTTCCTTCTGTCACAGCGAACACCGGATTCATGATGTTAGTCTCTGTGAAATGCATCTGAAAATGTGCTCTGAAAGCTTCATTTGAACGCTGTCTGGCGTTTCTCAATGTGTGTCAACCAAAACCAGAAATCCTCAATCATAGTTTGGAGCAGTTCACATATTCGAGTTTCGAAGCAGCAGACACGGATACAGTTCATTCGGTCAACAACAGGAATGAAAAGATTTACAGGCACAGATGAACTATTGACTCTTGTTCTCATACTGTTACTAATATTACCGTGAGTCCTGAAGTCGAAGCCATGTTGTAACTGAAAATGAGGAAATCACCGACAGGCTGCCGAATGACGCAGTATGTATTTTGTTTTCTAGTTCTCACAGAGTTCCAGGAAAGTATGGCAGCGAGGGAGAGGAATGCAAGTCAAGTGCAGCTCTGGTGAAACACCTTCTGTCTGATTCAGTCATCAATAAGAAACGTGAATGCGACTAAAGCGGGAACCTTTTCACAACTCGAACAAAGAGCAATCACGAACAGTGACCATCTCTTTGACATCTCAGATCGCCTTTGACCTTCCCTGAATATGTATAGAAACTAATTTTTGTACACCTCAAAGTGAGAAGTGTTTGATTTACCGACAATAAGTGAGTCGCATGTCCTTGATTGCCACATAGGTTTCCAACTCAGCTTGCAGCCAGGTGGCAGTTGCTTTTGGCTTTGCTGGATAATGCACTATTATGGAGAAAGAAAAGGAAAGTTGGAACTCTTATTGGCTCTGAGTTTCGAATAATCTTGCTACGTGTTCTGCCATTCTCGGATTCCAGTGCTAAACCAGTTTTTCAGTTCATCCGAGATGCAGGAGGGTCGGCGTTTCTGGCTGGAGCAGAATTCATCATCTCCAGTGATCACTTTATCTGAGGAGAGAAAATGAACAAAGTTTCACACAGTGACTAATGGGAATTGCATTCCGTTTCAGCATGGTAGCAGGTATGGGCTAGCAAATTCAAAGCCAGGTTTGCTGATGAGAACAACAAGCACGACCGCTCAGATAGAGCAATTCCTTCCCACCGCTTATTCTGCAGAACTGGTGCAGTTACTGTGAGTATGATGCAGGGTATCATCAGGTACATGCTCTTGGGTTTCCGGTTTTGGCCTGTGTGCTCGCGTGGCTGAGCAACCTGAGACTCTGATTTCAGATTCCACTTCTTCAGAAGGCTTGTGTTTGCATCCCTGCGCGGCCACGTGTACTAATGGATTAAGCTGGCAACGTTTTTCAGGGATGAGTTTTGTTAAAGTTGAACAGAAAAAAAACAGTCATGTCTTCTAACCCGGCTGGGATGTGGCACAGCAGAAAACAACCAACATGTCAGTGCCCATGTTTTCCCCTTGTGCTGTAGTTGTCACGTTTCCCTCCAGCTCGAAACTCTTAGGGCGGCCCTTTTAGGGCGGCACCAGCATAATATGCGGCTCAAAAACAGGCTGCGCCAATCTTTCATATTCCAGACAATTTGCATATTTCACCGTTTCTCTGAAAGTGAATGTAGATATTTATTACCCTGTTTATGTGAAATTAGGTTCTACATTGAATCTGCTCGCAGTTTTCTGTTGTTGTTGCGAAAAGGAGGGAAATTGCGATATGAAACTTGGTTACTTTTCCCTAATTTCCTTAATTTCTGTCCTGATGAGAGAGGCTGGTGATTGGTCCTCTCGATCCGGTGGAGACATCAGCTCAATTGTTAACCTCATCTAATCGAGACTGTAACTGGTAATCTTCACTTTTCATGGTTCATTGTTAGTCAGTTCTGATTCATGTTACTTGAGCACTTTCCTGGAAGTATTGGTGCACTAAGGCGCCAGTACGTTGAAAGCAGCTTTTGGAATTGTCTCGCTTAATTTGTGTGAGCAGCTCATGACCAGACGACTTGCTCTGCCTCACAGACAGCATTCATGAGTCCGTGTGTCTGAAAATAGGTTCTCTTTGTCAGTTCTGCTTCTGGTCATGAGTTGTCAGTTTTTGGTTTCGCTGGAGAGCTGCGCGGGCAACATGATTTGTGAGGTATTTTCTGCAGCCAAAATCTCCCACTGAGAAGTTGGGAATGTGTCAAGAAGAATGGTTATTGGCAGCTGGTTTTAACCGCAGCAGCCTGTGGGAGTTATCTCAAATGGGAGAGTACTCGCTTTGCATGCGAAAGAGTGCGGGGTTGCTAGCTGCGTTCTCCATCCTCTTTTAGGGCGGCACCGTGGCTCAGTGGTTAGCACTGCTGCCTCACAGCACAAGTGTTCCACGTTTGATTCCTGTGCGTAGTTTGCACATTCTCCCTGCGTCTGCGTGGGTTTCTTCCCACACTCCAAAGATGTGCAGGGCAGGTGAATTTAACATGCTAATTTGCCCATAATGATCGGTGCATTAGTTCGAGCGAAATTGGTCTGGGTGGATTACTCTTTGGAGGGTTGGTGTGGAATAGTTGCGCTGAAGGGCCTGTTTCCATACTGTAGGGAATCTAATCTAACCATCTTCCAGAAAACTAGCCCAACGCACCGACCAAGTGATGAGTGCCTATTCAAACTGGTGTTCGCCACTGCAGCATCTCAGAGGGGCTGAGCCCATAAACAAACGCTCTATTTGCCAAATTTTCACGTTTATTCTTTTCCAACTTTTCTGTCTGTATACAGATCCATATGCCTTTGAAATGTTGAGAGTATACCAGACTCCACCACTAAATCTGACAATTCATTCCAAACACGCAAACCTTTCTGTGTGAAAAAAACAATGTCCTTCAGATCCCTTTTAAATTTTACCACTCTCCCCTGAAAACATTGTTCCCTTGTTTTGAACTTGCCTGCCTTGGGAAGAAATAGTCATTGACCATTTACTCTACCGTCTCCTTCATATTGATATAAACCTCTGTAAGCCCATCCCTCAGCCCTCAAGCTCCAGGGAAAATGTTCATATCCTATTCAGCTTTACGCTACAGTCCAAACACTGTGTGCCTTGCAACATCCTCATAAATTTTATCGAACTTACGCGAAGTTCGCCATTGAAAGTGCGTGTGGGTAAGTGCCTGAAGTGAGGCGATGCTGAAACACTAATCAGGAAAAACGTGGTTGCAGGGGTTTGTGTAGCAGCGTGGCAGAGGTGTCGAAGGAGCTGTCTTTAAACTATAACCTCGATCCAGTCATTGATTTGAATTCGCATCACGACCAGAACCACAGTTGAAGTCGGGAACTCTGTTTTTCATGAAAGACATATAAACAGTGCGATGTCAGTATTTGATCCCATATTCTGCTATTTTTTGATAGGAACTTTCACTAACTAAGGCTGAGGAACTGCCCAAGCTCAAAGATTCAAAACTATGCGTGCATTTACTTGGCTATTCGAACACAGGAACTCGGACTCATTTTTTGTGTGTTTCACAGTTACTCGGTGTAAATTTAAAACAGCCTCTGGTGATCCAGAAGAGTTCAAAGCTGGATATTCTCCACTGAAAATGCACAGGACGACGCAATCTCTTATTGCTTTTGTTGTAAACTGATAACTTAGACTGTTTAAGCTGACAGGATAACGCGATCCATCCATCCTCTTGGGCACCGCCTTAATATCCGCAAAGGTAAACTCACACTAAGAGGAATGGGCTCATTGTGGTGAATTGTTAAGGAGTGGTGTGTGAGTCAGAGTGAATAGTGGTCAGTAAATACTGACACTGACATTGAACGTTGCAACACCAGCTCCTCACTCACTTGCTGTCTCATGCCTCCCAGTCATCATTGCCTTTCACATTTTCCTCCCGTCCGTTCCACTTCTCAACTTATTCCCGACAGCTTGCAAGTGTTCCCTTAGAAACTGCAGCTTTAGGAAACGTATTACTGGGATAAAGTCATTGCTCAATGTGATGGGATGCACCGTCAATCCCTAATTACTCGAGAGGTTGAGATTTTGAGTTACTCCGCATAACCCTGGATGTCCTCAGTAGCGGGGTACAGGCATGATGCCATGAGGCAAGGGTTTAGACGTAGTGACATTGAAGGAACAGCGAAATATTTTCAACTGGGAAACGTGAGAACCTTGAAGGGGTAATTGCTGTGATAGCTTTCGCTTGTATTTGCTGCCATTGTCCTTCCAGAAAGATACTGATCGATCACTGAATTGTTCTGGCAGGATCCGTGTGTGTGTTCTGGGTGCAGCCAGGATTTAGTTTTCATTCGGATAATTCACAAGAAGCGAATTAAATCTACATCTCCTGACTGAAAGCCTGTTCTGTGCAATGCAAAATCAGACTCGTATGCAGGGATGTCCATTGATACTGTAGTAGCCTTTGGGACCTGTACAAACTCTAGTGCCTGCTCTTCACGTCATAATCGTCTTCGTCAGCAGTGTTACTCTCTCCAAGTTTCCAAGTCGGTTCATATTATCACCCTTGGTTTCAATGTGAAGAAGGCAACACTTTGATAATCTGATGTTGTTCAGCAGATATACTGCAGCAAGTTAAGTAAAGACTGATGCAAACACGAGCTCGTTTTGAGCTGCGCTGATGTTTTGGCAGCAAGAAAGGCATCGTTCTACTCGCCTCATTCCGGATGACGGGCTCGAAATGACCAGTGGTTTCTCGCTGAATTAGTTCAGGCTCTGGAATGTAAAAAACTTCAAATATGAAAGTACAGTGAAAGGAAATGGTTCACAGAGTGGGGAATTCCAAGTGAAACAGTGACGGTGATTATGTTTGCTGATTTTTCGCCTTGTGAATGCTGTTTCCCTGATGTGGACGTTTACATTACCTATAGACAAACTGTCACAGCCAAACCTGGTCTTTGGGTCAGTGACGGAATTGGTAACACGCCTGACATCGAGTTAGGGGATTGTCGGTTCGCATTTAAAATCACGAGGATGTAGCGTGCTAGTCCATTCCTGTTGTCTGTCAGGAACGGAAGGGTTTGGGTTTTCGAATTTACAGTTTCTTTCGCCCTCTTCAAATTCTAGCTCAGATCAACGTCTCTCATTGTCTGTAGAACTGGCTTTGGTTTAACCAAAAGCTGCCTTTTGGCGGTTGAACTTGCATGTTGGAGCGGACAGCTGAAGTGAAGCACAAGGAGCTGGTCAAATCCTGAGAACTCTGCCACTCTCGGGGTATGTGACTATGTGTCTCTTTCTGTGGGAGACACGACGTGGGTAATAACACAGTGTGACTATGTCAAACTTCAATCCCATTGTTGTGTCATCTAAGATCAAAGCGAGAACCTCACTGCCATTTGCACTGGAAACATCAGAACACATAAGGTGGAAACTGGGAATGGAATAGACGAATGTCTTTAAACCAGACTGTACCATGGGCCAAATGGGCTTTTCCATTCTGCAAAACTTGAATACCAGTAGAAAACAATCTGCAGTGAAACTGATCAGAAATGAAAGGGAAAAGCCAATTCATTGAGAATAAGTGCAAGATCGTCTGTCTTCATTCACTGTAATGTCGCAGTTAGGATTTGGAACTAGAAATGCCATGGCATTAGTTCTATTTTCGGACTGGGAATGAATGTTTTATTGTGCAAGTATATCGTGGTACCAGTATTTCTGACCACTGGTCCGAACCTGGTAATGCTTGGTTTTGTGCCAGGTTATCAAAAATCAGAAAGATGCAGGTTTTGGAAAGCTGAACTAAAAACGAGAATTGATAGAGAATCCCGCTACACCTGGCAACATCTGTGGAGAGAAACAGATTTTTTTTTAGATGGACAGGCAACAGGTTAGTTATAGATTTCTAGATTATACTGTTGGGAAAATGATAATCTTACCTGTCGAATCAGGATATTTATCAAAATCACTCTTGAGCTTACAAACGTCGAATTTACAATCTTTAAATGACTTAATCAGCTGTCATGCTACTTTCATTTTCCTGAGCTGGTGGAAGGCTATGTTTTAATGGCTACATTTCCTTTTGCTTTCTGTTATTTAGCAGTCACGCCGAATGGAGAATTGTTTCTTTCAGTGTCTGCCTCAATGTGTGTCTTCGTTTTTTCTATATTTGTCTCTGTATCCTCCTGGGCCTTTTTCACATTCTCCGACTCTCTGGCTGTCCATATCCCTCATTTCCCATTTCTGCTCTTGAAAAGCCTGACATTCACAGACAGCTTGAGATTCGAACTGCTGAGAGGCTTTCTGACGCCTGGCTGGAGTCGGTCGAAGTAGTCTCACATTCTCTGGATAATGCGTCTGTCACTTCGACCTGAAGCAAGGAGACATTTCTTCCTCAAAATCTAAAGACCATTTCGAAGTTAAAGTTGAATTCCTTATCCAACAGAAAAAGAAAGTAATTACATGATAGCTGAAGAAGAACAAGGATGCATTTACTGTTGGTGTACAACGAATGAATGGTGACAGCAGAGAATGAGGGTGATCATGTCGTGGTGTCAGTGCCATTACCACAACCTTCCCCCGGAATGCTGCAGTGTCTCCTGCCTCACCACTTAATTTCCACAAAAGTGGGAATGAAGGAATGAGAATAAGAGGATGAGAAGCAGAAGTGCTTGTGGAACTGCGGGAAGAATCTCCAGATTAAAATAGCAGTTAAAAAGAGCAACATACACTATTGGATTTAAACCAGGAAAATGAAGCCGGAACGAGAAATCAGAATATACAGCAATTCAAACAGGACACTGAGTTTCTCGATCAGCAACACAATACTTGCGAGAAATAACGAGCTTTCAATACAATGAGCAGGCACCAGTGTGATGGGAGTTGCTTTCACCAGCTAATCCACGGCACCACGTTAAAAGGCAGATTTGTCGTCCATATGTGCAATGTCTGAACCATTTGATCACAGGAATTCGAAAACGTGTTTTCTGTATGAGCGTTGCTCAGTATGAATGGCAATCAAACTCTGCTTGTGCAAAAACAGACATTTCAATGCTGAGCATGCCCCACTGAAAAGGCACAGAAAAATATAGTATCCTCTTGCATTGGCATCCAACAGATATTTTCATCTGTTTAAACTGACAGAATAAAGAGGATGTGCTCATCTCCTCTCGCGTCCCATTAACCACGTTAATACACACGCAGGGATTTTCAAACCAAGATGAACAGGCTCATTGTTGTGAATTGACAACAGTGGTGTGTGAGTCATTGCGAACAATGAGAAATAAATGCTGAACCAATAGTACTGACACTGAGCCTTGCACCATCAGCTCCACACTCACATCTTGTGTCATGTCTCCTCGGTATCAATGCATTTGACTTTAATTATTCTACCTGCACCTCTCCTCAAATTATTCCCTACCGCTTGCAGTGTCAAATTAGTGCATGCAATTATTAGAAATGTATTTCTGGGACACAGTTGTCTTTCAATGACATAAGATTCACTGCCCATCCCTAATTATCCCAAAGATATAGGGGACGAGTTACTTTTGTTAACTCCTCAAATCCTTAGTATGGAGGTACTGACAAGAAACCGCTAGAGATGCAGTTCCTGGATTGCGGAAAGCAGACCGACCCCAAATTGCTAACGTAACTCACCCAGGGAAGAGCAGATGGAGCTGAAAATATGTTGCTGGAAAAGCGCAGCACGTCAGGCAGCATCCAGGGAACAGGAGAATCGACTTTTCGGACATAAGCCCTTCTTCAGGATGTTCCTTGGATGCTGCCTGACCTGCTGCGCTTTTCCAGCAACACATTTTCAGCTCTGATCTCCAGCATCTGCAGACTTCACTTTCTCCTCAAAGGGCAATGGACCCCACTCTGTCAATGTAACTCAACCAGGGGACAGAAGTCTGACAGCACACGATCAATGTAACTCAACGAGGAAATTATGGCCTGACCGCACTCTGTTAATGTAACTCACCCAGGGAAGAGTAGACTGACGCCACTCTGTCAATGTTAGTCATCCAGGGAAGAGCAGACTGACCCAACACTTTATATGTAACTCACCCAGCAAATGGCAGACTGACACCACTCAGTCAGTATAATTTACCCAAGAAAGAGCAGACTGATGCCACTCTGTCAACGTAACTCACTCAGAGAAGAGCAGGCTGGACCCATTCTGTCTCTGTCACTCATCCAGGAAAGAGCAGGTTGATTCTGTCAATGAAACACAAGCAGGGAGACGAGCCTGACCCCAGTCTGTCAAAGTAACTTACTCAGAGTTCTGTCTGTCTATGTGAATCATCCAGTGAAGACAGTCATGAAACCATACTTGCTGTTAAACTCAGACAGAGAAGAGCAGACTGTCACGACTCTGAGAAAGTAACACGCCCGTGTAGGAGCAGACTGACACCACTCTCTTAACGTAGCTCACCCAGGGAAGAACAGACTGAGTGCACTCTGTGATATTACTCACTCAGAAAGGAGCAGACTGATCCCTTTATGTTAATATGACTCTCCCAGGGAAGAGCAGATGAAGCCCAATCTGTCAATGAGACTCAACCAGGGAAGAGCACTCTGACCTCACGCCATCACTTTAACACAACTAGGAAATTGCAGACTGACCGCATTCTGTCAATGCAACTCACCCAGGGAAGAGCAGACTGATCCCACACTGTGCAAATAACTCACTACGTGAAAAGCAGACTGACGCCACTCTGTCAATGTAACTCGCACAGGAAAGAGTAGACTGACGCCACTTTGTCAATGTTACTCACTGAGGGAAGAGCAAATTGACGCCACTCAGTCAGTGCTACTCACCGAGGGAAGGGCAGACTGACTCCACACTCTCAGTGTAACTCAGCAGACTGATCCCATACGGTCAATTTAAGTCATTCACTGAAGAGCATTCTGACCCCACTCTATAAATGTAATTCACTCAGGGAAGAGCAGACTGATCCCATTCTGTCTATGGCACTCACCCAATGAATGAACACTAACCCCAATCTACCAATGTAACTCACCAGGGAAGAGCAGACGGAAGCCAGACTGTCAACATAAATTATCGAGGGAAGAGAAGGATTTCAGGACACGAGAACGAAGCATTATTTCCAATGTATGGTGGTTGAGTTCGACCGCACTTGGACTACAGTATGAGGAATTATTATCCTCAATTTAGGAAAGATACTAATGCCATATGAGGGATACCACGAATGGTGATTAGCCTTGGTATCATGGATGAACGTTAGTCCTGTGAATTGAAATTGGGCAAATATGACCCCTTCATACTTAATGCGTCACTTTCCCTCTGGCACCCTCATACTTCCTGCATCACTCACACCCTGACACATGCGCACCTACTGCATCCCTATCAGCCAAACCCCACTCACTAACGGCGTCACTCTCTCTCTAACCTGCTCACACTTCATGCATCACCATCACCTTGACACTCTCTCACTTAGTGCATCAATATCAGCCTGACCCCCCACGCTTACTGCATCACTACCAACCTGATCCCTTCAAATGTACTGTGTCACTATCAGACCGACCCACTCACACTTGCAGCATCACTACACTTTGACCCCCCCAAACTTACGGCGTCCAGATCACACTGAACCTTTCACTTATCTTGCATCACCTTCAGCCAGACCCTGCACACTATCACTCTGACCTCCTCATACTTGCTGCATCACTATAACCCTGTCCCACTCACACCGTGTGTGTCACTATCACCCTGACAACTCATACTCACTGCACCACTATGATCCTGACTCCATCACAATTAGCATATCATTATCAGCCTGACCTCTTACACTTAATGTGTCACTATAAACCTGTCCCCTCACATTTCCTGTGTCACTCTCAATCTGACACCCTCAAAGTATCTGCGTCACTGTCACCCTGAACACGTCACACTTACCGCATGGTTGTCTACCTGAAACCTCACACTTATTGCATCACAATCATCCTGAGCGACTCACACTTACTGCGTCACTAGCACGCCAACACTATCACCTTTACTGCGTCACTATTGGCCTGACACCTCACACGTACTGCATCACTATTAGCCTGACCCGCTCACATGTTTTGTGTCACTACTACCCTGACCCCCTCACAATTGCTGTGTCGCTATCAGCCTGAGCCCCTCACTATCACGCTGACCAAGCTCACAATTACAGCATCACTATCCACCTGACCCCTTCACACTTTCTCTGTCATTATCACCCTGACCCTCTCACACGTAATGCGTCACTGTCACACTGAGACACTCACATTTTCTGCGTCGTTATCAGCTGGACCCGCCGGCACACAGCATCACTATCAACCTGGCCCCTCACACTTGCATGCCTTAATATCAGCGTGAACCCCTCACACTTACTGCATCAGTTTCACCTTGACATGCTCAGTTTTACTGCGTCAGTATCAGCCTGAAAGCCACACACATATTGCGTCACTATCAGTGACGCCCTCGCACTTCCTATGTTAATATCATCCTCACTCCTAAAACCTACTGCGTCTCTATCTGCCTGACTCCATCACACTTTTTGTGTCAGTATCAGACTGACGCCTCACGCTTACCATGTTACTAAAACTCTGCCCCATCACACTGACTGCGTCACTATCAGCCTGATCCCTCATGCGTACTGTGTCAATATCACCCTGACCCACTCACACTTTTTGTATCAGTTTCAGTCTGAAGCCTCTCACTTACTGTGTTACTAAAACTCTCCCACCTTACACTGACTGTGTGACTATCAGCCTGACCCCTTCATATATACTGCGTCAATATCAGTCTGACCACTCAGACTTACTGCGTCACTCTCACTCTGATCCTCTCTCATTTACTGCGTCACTCTCACCCTGACCTCCTCACATTTACTGCGTCACAATCACCCTGACCCACTCACACAGTCTTTGCCATTTTCACCTTGCCGGCCTTATTTTTATTGCGTCACCATCAGCCTAACCGCCACACACTTATTGCGTCACTTTCAGTCACGTCCTCACACTTCCCATGTTACTATCACCCTGAATCCTTATACTTATTGTGTCACTATCAGGCTGACCCTTCACACTTACTGTGTCACTATCAGCCTGACTCCATCACATCTATTGTGTCAGTATCAGGCTGACGCCTCACACTTATCTTGTCACTAAAACACTGCCCCGTCACATTGACTGTGTCACTATCAGCCTGACCCTCTCACACTTACTGCTTCACTATCGCAATGCCCCTCTCTCACTTATGACGTCATTTACGCCATGACACCCCACACTTGCTGTGGCACTATCACACTGAGGGCCTTACACTTAGTGTCACTGTCATCCTGACGCCTTACGCTTACTGCGTCACTATCACACTGGTATCTCACACCCACTGTGTCACTATTATCCTGTGCCGCTTACATCTATTGCGTCACTATCACTTTGACCCCAACACACTAACTGCATCAATATCAGCCTGACCATCTCACACATACTGCGCCACCAACAGGCTGACTCCCTCACATATACTGCGTCACTATCAGACTTACCCACTCATGCTTACTGCGTCACTATCACCCTGACTACCCACGCTAACTGCGTCAAGATCATTGTGCCCCCATACACTTACAGCGTAACTATCATCCTGACAACGTCGCGCTTACTGCGTCAAGATCAGCCTGATCCCCTCAAACTTAATGCGTCACTATCAGCTTCAACACTCACATTTACTGCGTCACTTCTAGCACTACTCCTGCACACTTACTACATCCCCATCCGCCTTACCCCCTCGCATTTACTTCATCACTATCAGCCTGAGACACTCACACTTACAGCTTTACTACAACCTGGCCCTGTGAGTGCATCTACATCACTGTCACCCTGACCCTTTGCCCATACTGCGTCACTATAAGCCTAGCCCCTCAAATGTTCTGCGTCACTATCACACTGACATCTCACACTCACTGCGTCACTATCACCCTGACCCCTCACAATTACTGCATCACTACAATCTGACCCCCTGAAAGCATCTGCGTCACTGTGACCCTGACCCCATCCCACTTGCCATGTCTCCATCACAATGAGCTGAAAATGTGTTGCTGGAAAAGCGCAGGAGGTCAGGCAGCATCCAAGGGACAGGAGAATCGATATTTCGGGCATAAGCCCTTCTTCAGGAATGACAAATAAAAGAAGAAGGGCTTATGCCCAAAACGTCGATTCTCCTGTTCTTCTATGCTGCCCGACCTGCTGCGCTTTTCCAGCAACACATTTTCAGCTCTGATCTCCAGCATCTGCAGTCCTCACTTCCTCCAGCATCACAATGAAACATTCACACAGTCTGCTTCACTGTCATCCTGACACCTCACACTCACTGGATCACTACCATCCTCCCCCTCATACTGACCTGTCACTAACATCCAGAGCCGCTCACACTTATTGCGTTCCTATCAGTCTGCTCCCAACACACTTTCTGCGTCACTATCAGCCTGACACTCGCACACTTCCCGCATCACTATCAGCCTGAACTCTCACAATTTCACCCTGTGTATCAGTCTGACTATCACCCTGTCACTTAACACTTACTGGCCAGTATTAGCCTGACGCCCTCAACATACTGCATCAATATCAGCCTGAACACTCACACTTACTCCGTCACCATCACGCTGACCACCTCACACTGACTGCGTCACTATCATCCTGTCCCCTATCACTTCCTGCATTAGGATCACTCTGACTCAGGGACACTTACTGCATCATAATCAGCCTGACCCCTCACACATACAGTGACACTATCAGCCTGACCCCACCACATTTGCTGCGTCTCTATCAGTCTGACCCCCTCACACTTACTGCTTCACCATCAGACTGACCCCTCATAATTACCGCATCACTATCAGCCTTACACCTCATACTTACTGCGTCACTATTCCCCTAACACCTCACTTTTATTGGCCAAGATCAGCCTGACTTTCTCAACTTACTGTGTCACGACCAGCCTGAACGCACACACTTACTCCCTCACTATCACCCTGACTGTCTCACACTCACTGCGTCAGTCTCTGCCTGACCCCATCACACTTACTGCGTCACTATCACCCTGTCCCCTCCCACCTTATGCGTCAGGATCAGCCTGACACAGTAACACTTACTGCATCACTATCAGCCTGATCTCCTTCCAATTACTGCGTCACTATCAGCCTGACCCCTCACTCTTACTGCGTCACTGTCACACTGACCCCTCACATGAAGTACTTCAATCATCCTGACCACCTCACACTTACTGCGTCACTATCGGTCTGATCCCTCAGACTTACTGCATCACTATCACTCTGACTCCCCTCACTGCGTAACTATCGGCCTGATCCACTCACGCAGTCTGCGTCACTACCACGCTGACACCTCATCCTCATTGTGTCACTATCATCCTCACTCCATCACACTTATTGAGTCACTGTCAGTCTGATCCCCTGTAATGGAAAATTATCATTTTTGTGAAATCTGTGAAAGCATGTTTGAAACAAAGAAGTATGGACCTAACTTAGCAAAAAGACAGAAAAAATGTAAAGTTCAACCTAATTTATAGCTGACTCTCAAGGCCAATAATCTATTATATCAGCAGTCAATGAATTAGAAAAAGCAACTCCATGTGTGGAAAGGAACTCGACTGATCCAGGTTTCTGGCTTGAGGTGTGATAAGGCAAGGCGATACATAATATAAAGGGAATATATGAAAACCATCAGGCGTCCATTTTATGAGGCGTCTTGCAAATGTGTCGGGTCCACTCTGCAAATTTCAAAAATAAACTTTTCCTTTGCTCTTGGGAGCATTTGCGGTGAGTCGATTGAAATTCCACGGCAGTAAACCAGGGGGCTCACCTGGGACCCTGCGACTGGGTAAGATTTGAAGATTCCCAGGAGGTGTACGCGGCACTGTCTTGAAGGTCTTTCACTTCATCTCGAGCGCTGAATTAGCCCCTTTGCGTGAGAGGACTGGGGATACGTGGATCGCCCCAGAGTCGCGTTCCGAATCGAATAGGGTCAGGTTAAGAGTTGTGGCTAAAGTAATCCGACATAGAGACTCGTTCGAAGAGAATAAATGAACCAGGAAGAGGGACCAGTGAACGCTCGCGCGGTATTCGAGTAAAACTCAAGGGAAAGGATTGCCGTCTCTAGAGAGGTTAAGAGATAGCAAGAGTAACGGTGGTTTGAGACTCGGAGCCACCGTGGGCAGCGTTGGAGTCGCCAAAGCTGTACCGATTACGTGGGCTCTTGGTTTGTGAAAACCAAGGCAATGAGACGGTCGGGCCCAATGAGAGGGGACCTCCGGAGGTAAAAGCAAGTAGCACTGGCAAAGAGAAGATTATGGCAACGTGTGTGTGTGTGAGAGAGAGAGAGCGAGAGAGAGAGAGAGGGAGAGAGCTAGAGAGAGAAATACAGGCAGAGAGACAGACAGACAGAGACGAACACTTTTCCAATATCCATGAAAATCGGTTCCAGCAAGAGCGAACAAAAAGAGGGTCGACAGACAACTCGGAATGGTCAAGAAAAAATACAATATATGCTAAATAATTATGGCCCAGTTTCTGTAAAGCAGTTAAAAATGTAAATCAAGGAATGTGTATTTTTGGAGGAAGGAAGTTTTAGTAACATGCAGTTGCAAATGCTGAGGTCACCGTTGGAGGAGAGAGAGAAGGAGAAACGGAAGGGTAAAATAGAACCTGTGAATTGGAGTGCTTATAACATGTTGAAGGCTGAACCTGATTTTAGGGAAAGACAATCTCGAATAAGAGATAGATCAAGTACAGGTACAAACACCAGCGCACATGCACACACACACGGAAAACAACCTAATGAAACTGTACAGTATCTTAAGACTGGATCAGATCCTGACCTTAATGGGTGCCCTCGAAGAGCTACAGCCCCCCTACGAGATCCACTTCGGGAAGATTCCAAGTCAACGGTCGCCGCCTCAGGTTCTGCTGAATCACCAATAGCATATCGTACCCACAATCAATTGAACAGAATCCCTAAAGAAGTCGAGACAATGTCCCAGTACCTTAAGCACGTCACGAAAGTCGATAACGTCTATTGTGGACTGATACCACCCAAGGACATAACGACGGCAGAGATCACGCCGTATGAGGCACACCTGAGGAGCAGCTTCATCAAGTACGAAACAACAAAATAGGTAATAATATACATGTATAACCTGGGACATGGGAAAGCTGAATTAGATAGAACAATAAGTGTACATGCTGAAAAATTTCTGGCTCAAGAGAACCATAACCGGAAATTAAAGATGGAACAGCAATCACATAAACCTCAGCTTATTGTGATGCAAATGGTCGTTCACTCGTTGGAGGGAGGAACTGCGGGAAAAGAGAGAGGCACAGGTGGAGTTCGCAAAAGAGGAAGGGATCGCGGAAGTGCGCTTGCCGAGATAGATCTGGTTGGTGCTTTGTTTGCGGAGCAATGGACCACTGGTCGAGACAGTGCCCGTACAGACAGCCTCAATCGGTCCTGGAGGCTGGACAGCATGGTGATTGACAGGGGACGACTGAAGTTAATCCTATTAACACCTTTTTTTGTACGGGAATATGCTGCACTGCACAGCACACATACACCACGATGGCCCTGAGGAACCATTAGAGAAATATTGGTTCAGGAGATTGGTTAAACCAGATCAGTTGTTATTGTGCGAATTTTATTGAAGGGATGCAGATGTGCAGTCAGTGTGAACTTATGTCAAGTACCTGTGACATCAAGTAAACTCTATATTTTTGATGTGGAAGACTTGCTCCTCGCGTTTCACTGGCGAAGGTGTCCAGTGACTGGTGGCAGGATTTGGGGTCATGAGAACTAAAGGCAAAAATAACGAAATGTTGGGCATTCTGGGACGATGTGGGTATGTGGTTTAATGCAGATGTGCGGACATATAGGAAGAAATTAATTTGTTCAACTCAGGCAATAGAACAGTCGAGGTAACCCCCACTAGCCCTGAAGAGTCCAGAAGGCTGTCCTGGCGTTTCCCTAAGATAAACTTCTCAGACCCAAGATTAATAACGGTCCCTACTGAATTATGGGTAAAAGGCAAACATGATTTGGGGCTTATACGAGGTTGTGAACCAATACGAGTAACCACGAAGTCGGAGTATCGTCCTTGCAGGGCACAATACCCGTTAAAACCCGTTACTCCAGTCTTTCAATCCTTCCCAAAGGCTAGAGAGATAATCCCCTATGTAAACTCACCGGTGAGAACTCCCATTTTTCTCTCAAAAAGGCAAAAATTCCAAGTGAACCGGAGGACTGCAGGTTTGTTCAAGACCGACAGGCAGTCAATAACAGTGTTGTCCCGCGCGCATCAAATGTTCCCAAACCCTATCCTGTATTAGTTCAATTTAGACCGGACAGTAAATGGTTCCCTGCTGTGGATTTAGCAAATACATTCTTTAGTGTAACGGTGCATCCAGATAGTCAATTCTGGTTGGCTTTTTCATTCAAATGGAAATCTTATGAGTTCACACGACTTTGTCAATTTTATTGTGAGTCACCCACCATATATAATGAGGCTCTACGCAGGAGTCTGGAGACTCCTGGGTCTGCGCTTCTGCAATCTGTAGACGATTGCTTAATAGTAGCACCGACAGAGGAATAATGTGAGAAGGAGTCCCTTGCATTGCACGAGGGAAGGGCACAAAGCCAGGTTCGCAAAGCTTCGATTTATGCAATAACAAGTGAAGTTCTTCAGTCACTTAATATCTAAACAAGGGAAGGCCATTGGTCAGGACAGAGTGCAAGTTCAAAGTTTGGGAGAAGGTTTGTAGCTCGGGTACTCGTTGTTGTGGTTCTGTTCGCCGAGCTGGAAATCTTTGTTGCAAACGTTTCGTCCCCTGTCCAGGTGACATCCTCAGTGCTTGGGAGCCTCCTGTGAAGCGCTTCTGTGGTGTTTCCTCCGGCATTTATAGTGGCCTGTCCCTGTCCCTGACAACCGGAAGCGGCAGGGACAGGCCACTATAAATGCCGGAGGAAACACCACAGAAGCGCTTCACAGGAGGCTCCCAAGCACTGAGGATGTCATCTAGACAGGGGACGAAACGTTTGCAACAAAAATTTCCAGCTCGGCGAACATAACCACAGTACAGAGAGCAAGTAATTCAGCAAATTCCAAGGCCTCACATGAAGAAACAATTGCTGTCCTTTTGGGGCATAAGCTCCTACTGAAGAATGTTTATCCCACATTACACAAATCTTGAGGCGCCCTGAAGTGACATGGCCCATGGAAAAGGATAGCAGAACCAAGGTCCGTTGCAATGGATCCCAGCGGCTGTGTTGAATTGAAAAAGACGTTTCAAAGTATACCTACAATGGGGATTCCGAATCCAAACAAGCCTTCTGTCAAACGGTAGATGAGAAACATGCCTGCATGACATCTGTGTTGTTGCAGGATCATGAGGGAAAATTCAGGCTGGCAGCTTATTTTTCAGCTAAGCTAGACCTCGTAGCGGCAGGATTGCGTAAATGCCTCCGAGCTGTGGTTGCAGCTGAAAAGGCTGTTGCAGTATCCAGGGATATAATCGGCTATGGCGACTTAACCAAACTGATCGCACATGCAGTATCCTTCCGAGCAAAAGACAGCACATATGTCGGCAGCGCGTTGACTCAGATACAATACTGTGTTATTGGAGAAGCCTAGCATTGCAATAAAACGATGTAACTTCCTTAATGCTGCTAATCCTCTCACTGGAGAAGGAGACGGAGACCCACATGGTTGTATCGCTGTAATTAATGAAATGTGCTGACTAGACAAGACTTCCAGAATTCACCACTTCAGAATCCAAATATGGCGGGTTTACTTTTGTGGATGGGTCAGCATTCAGGAGCAAGGAGATAGGCCAGAATTTTATTGGGCATGCTTTAGTAACTACCCATCAGGTATTCAAAGCGGGATCACTCGCTTGACTGAGGCATGTAAATTGGCTAAGGGAAACACAGCGAATATTTAACCGATAGCAGATACGCATTCGGAGTTGCACATGATGTTGGAAGCCTATGGAAAAACAGGGACTTCTTGACCTTCACCGGAAGACCCATCACACACCGTGATCAGATTTCTGACCTCTTAGAAGCGGTCATATTGCCTAAATCAATCGCTGTGTGTAAATATGAAGCCCACACGAAATATAACGATTCCGTTTCTCAAGGAAATGCAAGGGCAGACTCAGCGGCAAGGACGGCAGCCAGCAGCCGGTAAATGATCAGTTTGACATGGGAATGCCAAAAATCCTTACACAAACAGCAGACGTTCGGGAGTCACAGTCGAAGTCCAGGCTTGAAGACACGTTTGAGTGGGAAAAAGCAGAGTGCAGTTTGAGGTAAGGGGTATCGTGTGGCCCCAATGTTAAACATATTCTACCACGATCATTATTTCCATTCTATGCCAAACTGACACACGGTAAGGAACATGTGTCAAAAGTGGGGAGATATGACAGCATTTCAGCACAGTGGTACACTGAGGGATTTACTCATTACTTCCAGAAATATTGTGAACGATGTGTTTTCTGTGCCACAATAATGTGGGGAGGGGAATACAGATGAGTCATGTATTCGAAACCCCAAAAACAATTTGAACATTTACAACTGGATTTTACCAAACTAACACCCTGCGAAGGAAAAAGGTATTGTCTGGTAATAGTTGATATGTTTTCCGAATGGGTGGAAGCGTTCCCCACGGCAAAGCAGAATGCCAGTGCCATGATCAAAGCTTTCCTAACTGAAATAATTCCGAGATGGAACATCCCTGAGAAGCTTAGTAGTCCCAAGGTTTGTGAACGTTTATAGCTCCGGTTGAGCTGTACGTTTGTTATCCAGACGTTTCATTACCTGGGTAGGTAACATCATCAGTGGCGACCTCCAAGAGAAGCGAAGATGTTGTCTCCTGCTTTCTATTTATATGTTTGTCCTGGACGGGGTTCCTGGCGTTCGTGGTGATGTCATTTCCTATTCGTTCCCTACACTGTGCCTACCACCAAACGAGCGGTAGGGCAGCGGAAAGAGAAAATTCGACCTTAAAAATAAATTGACAAAATGCTGTGAGGAACTAGGGATGGCATGGACAAAGGCACTTCCAGTTGTGCTAATGTGTATGAGATCTAGGAGGAGAGGGAGAGCTAATCTTAGTCCGTTTGAGATTTTGTTTGGTAGGCCGCCAAACACAGGAATTGTCCCGAGACGTAAGGAAAGCCAGAAAACAGGCCACTGTGAGGATGAGTTGTTGTGTTACTCTACACTTCTGTCCCAAATACAGAATCAAGTGAAGACAGCACTACCCCAATCAGCAGAAGGGAAGATGTACGATCTATAACCTGGAGCCTGAATAGTGGTGAAAGACTTCAGGAGGGAAAACTGGAAGGCGAAGAGGTGGCTGGGACCGTTTCAAGTACGCCTGACAGCACAGATAGCTTTTAAGATCGCTGGAACAGCCACGTGGATACACGCCAGCCATTACAAACTTGCAGCTGGGACTGAGGAGACATCGCACAATGAAAACCAATTTAGAGCATGTATTTATTAGAAGACTTAAGCAAATGTGGGACTGCCCCAGTTCACACTGTTGGCACGCGCCCTGGTAGGACTATTCATAAGGGCAGGGGCGTCTGGGATGCAGCAGCTGGCGGTAATCTTAACTGAAACGACGAAGTGGATCTTTACATGCGACCCATAGCCGTTCAGTAACAAGGACGACTATAAATTCGATCATTAAGATCGATGCAGGGATCCATGCCGCGCCGGTGACTGGCATTAGTAGTAGCCACCATGGCAAAAGGGGCACCTGACATGGGAAATAGATATTCTATGAGCAAAGTAAGACTCTGAAGAGCAATGAGGGAGTCTCGTGGTGTCGAATAGATACATCCTTCTCCAACGTCTGTAGACAGGTGAATATAATGGTGCAGTCGCCCCACTCCCGCCCTCCGAGATGCAGTGCAGAATGTACTACAGACGATTGGAGCACTGGAGCATGGCAACCAATCAAACCAGATCATGGAGCTAACCCCAAGCCGGGCAAACGTCATTAATGACACACCCGAACTCGAAGGGAGACGGCCGTGGCGAGAGGGCGAATTTAAAGCAGGAGGGGAATTTGCCTGCTGGAGCTAAATGGCGTAAATGCGACGCCAGTAGGGTGGGAGCTGCAAAGCGTATTTGCTAGACGTGAAGGGAACAGAGCTTGTGCTTTGGTCATAAGACAAAACGAGAGATTAGACGTTCGCTACACTTGTTGGATATGTTTGCACACAGCCCAAAGGTCGTCTGCCCAGCAAATTACTGAGAGCGTGGCGAGAAATGCCAGCTGTCTGCTTCCACGGGAGGCGACGAGCCTGACCCTGATAGTGGGGGGCAATTTGTGCAAATCTCGTGTCACCACCCGAACTCCAAGCTAACTACAGCCCCAAGCCTGACACACTACCGAGCACAGCATTCCAGATAGTGGATTGTAGGGGAGAAAAATGTATTTGCACCAATCGGGGAAGACTCATTTTGGGTATCTCCTAGTATAGCTTGATGTTGTACTTGAACAATGACTCTTGTACAGCAACATACGCAAATGATACGACCATAAACGTTGCTTGTTCCTTTATCAATGTTCAGACCATGAGCGGCACGGTGGCACAGTGGTTAGCATTGCTGCCTCACAGCGCCGGAGAACCCGGTTTAATTCCCGCCTCAGGTGACTGACAAAGTGCAATTTGCACATTCTCCCTGTGTCTTCGTGAGTTTCCTCCCACAGTCACCAAGATGTGCAGGTTGGGTGAATGGGCCATGCTAAATTGCCCATAATGTTAGATGTTAGGTAAATGTATGGGTGCGTTGCACTTCGGCTGGTGTGTGTGGACTTGTTGGGCCAAAAAGCCTGTTTCCACACTGTAAGTAATCTAATCTAATCAGGATGACCGGTATAATATGGGCAGGTGTCCAGAAAGTGTATTACCACTCCCGCAGGGAGAAAGAGGTACTGCTACACCGCGATACTGTCCACCAACACAGTAGTGTTCACCCGAAAAGGCAGCAATTGCCGAACTCGAAGGGGCATCCCTCTGCATTGGAATGAGTACACACACGCAGAACATCCTCGCATATGGTGTATTCGCAAATGAGACGGAGGAAGGCCTAGCACTCATTAACACTGAGTTAATGATGGTTAGGAAGCAGTGACACAAAATCGATTAGTACTAGAAATCCTGACAGCCGAGAGATGGGGCGTCTGCAAATCGTTAGGTACCTCATGCTGTATTAATGTTCCTGATGAGTCCCAAAATATTACTAGTTTAATAAATGGCATGAAGGCAGGTATATGACCGCCTCCACGAGCAGATGACTCCTGCTCGCGATGGCTCACGTCCCTTATGGAGGATGGGGGTATTGGATCCATATCGTTCTACCAGTTGTAGGACTGGTCTTACTCATACTGCTTTGAATAAGACCCTAGTTGTGTACCTGCCTATACGACTTGCTTATGAATGCAGTAGGATACGAAATGAGAAACTATCCGTGGTCCCAAAGAAGGAAGATCCGATTGCTTGTCTGCACCCTACACTGACGTTGACGAATGTGACGTGTGAAGACGGGCTGTGTTTCAGGCAAACCAGGGAAGTGGAAAAAACAGCACAAAGCTTTGTTAGAGTTAGGTGGTGCCTGAGGAAATGTCAGGTGTTCATAAATGATTTTTGATGTATAGCTATCTGGCTTTTTTTTTGGTTGTTGTCCTTGTTGTAAAATGACAAAAATTTGGAAAATTAGCAAAATTAACATTTACTGTGAAATCTGTCAGAGAATGTTTTGCAAACTTTAATACTTCGCTGAAATATGCAAATACTTTGCTGACTTCTGCGTCGAGGAGTCAGCTTGTCTTTGTGGAACTTTGCAAACATTTCAACTGGTCTTGCGAGCAGCCAAGTTCATAATAAAGCTTCGGAAAACATAAAGACAATTATGTCCAAGGCATGGAAATGAGAAAATATGAGCTTGAATGTTTCCAAACACTTGTCCTTGAGCATATGATAAGAAAAGTATAAAAAGAATATGTGAATTTTGTTCACAGCCCTTACATAAGGCAATTTTGTCAAGTATACTGCGAGCCTTTCCTTTGCCCTTGCTAGCAGTTGATTCGAGTCGATTAAATTTCCACGACAGGCGTCAGGGTGACAGGGTGTCAGGCAGTGGGAGAATTGTTGGGTATCACTAAATGGGAGAATTGTTGCACAGTACCATTACATTGGAAAATTAGTACAAATTGCCTATTCATTAAAGAATTTGAGCAGAACACCTCTAATTGGAAGAATAGGGGCAGGGAATCATTGAGAAGGAACAATTTTGCAAGCAGCAGTAAAGTCGAGATTCGAGTCCGCCCACCAAGAAATGAAAAAAAACTTTGGAGCAGGGAAGTCATACGTGGAGGAAGAGTATCAGGAAACCACGCAATGGGACAATTGACGCAGGGCATCAATAATGGGAGAGTTGGTGCCGATGTCACGAAAGTAGAGAATTGGTGGAAGATGTGGGAGAACTGGTGCTGAATAATATTAAATGTGGTGGAGGTGCAGTTGCTGACGAAAAGAAGATTCGTGCAGGATTGGAAAATGGTAGAATGGTGCACGGAAGTGAAGCTGTATTTGGTACAATTGTTGCACGAACCACAAAATGGAAAAGTTGCACAGTGGAACTTTAACAGCGAATTGGGGTATGGCACCACTATCTCAGAGAGTCACAGTGGCGTTCCCCAAACTGGGAGAAGTTGGTTTGGGTATCAATGAACATGAGAATTGTTTCAGGGCAATATTGAATTCGAGAATTGGTGTGGGGTGTTCAAAGCATGCAGAATTGGAACAGAGCATATTTAAATGGGAGAACACGGGCAGGAAACAGTAAGTCGGAGAAATGTTGTAAAGTGCAGGAAAGTGGCCATTCGATGCAGAGCGACATTAATGAAAAAACTTTGAGCAGTAAACCATTATGTGGAAGATGTATGTCAGGAAACAGCAAAACAGGAGAGTTGGGGCAAGGCAATATTCAGTGGGAGAGTTTCTTCAGTTCATGACGAAAGGGTGGATTAGTGCAGAATTGGCAATTTGAGAATTTGATGCAGTAAACGCCAACATTGGAGAATTACAGAAGTGGACCACGACATGGGAGAATCATTGCAGCTACACAGTTCTTGGAAGAAATGGTGTGGAGTGGACCTAAATTAGATATTTGGTGCAAGTCACCATTAAAATGTAGAATTAGAGTAGGGCACTCCAAACTGCGAGATTTGAACTCGGGCATCAGAAAATGAGAGAATCATACTGGGTAATGAGGAAATGGCAGAATTAGTTTCGTTATATGAAAAAGCAGGAGAATTTAGTGTCGGAGTATGAGAAAATTGGAGAATAAGTATAGGGGTATGAGTAAATGGAGCTGCAACAAGATCTCACGGCTCTTAAACTCAATCCCCCTGTTAATGAAAGCCAAAACACCATATGCTTTCTTAACAACCCTGTCCAGCTGAGTGGAAATCTTAAGGGATCTATGTACTTGCACACCAAGATCCCGCTGTTCCTCCACACTGCCAAGAATGCTACCTTTAATCCTGTACTCAACTTTCAAGTTCGACCTTCCAAAATTCATCACCTCGCATTTATCCAGTTTGAATTCCATCCTGGCAATGTCATACTGCAGCCTGCAACAGTCCTGTGTACTGTCAATGATACCTCCAACCTTTGTGTCCTCTGCAAACTTGCTAACCAACCCTTCAATCTCCTCATCCAAGTCATTCATAAAAATTTTAAAGAGTAGAGGCCCAAGAACAGAGCCCGTGGAACACCACTCACCACTGACTTCCAGGCAGAATATTTTCCTTCCACGACCACTCGCTGTCTTCTGTCGACCAGCCAAGTCTATATCCAGACAGCTAAATTTCCCTGCATCTCATTCCTCCTGACCTTCTGAACGAGCCTACCATGGGGAATCTTATCAAATGCCTTGCTGATGTCCAGATACACAACATCCATCGCTCGACCCTCATCAACATTTCTAGTAACATCCTCAAAGAACTCAATAAGTTTTGTGAGGCATGACCTGCCCCTCACAAAGCCGTGCTGACTGCATTTAATCAAGCCATGATCATCCAGATGGTCATAAACCCTATCCCGTAGAATCCTTTCTAATATCTTGCAGATGACAGACGTGAGACTAACTGATTTGTAATTTCCGGGGATTTCCCTATTTCTTTTCTTGAAGAGAGGAATTACATTTGCCTCCCTCCAGTCCTCAGGTACGACTCCAATGGAGAGCGAGGATGTAAGGATTTTCGCAAGCAACGAAGCAATCACATTTCTCGCTTCCCAAAGCAGCCGAGGACAAATCTGGTCTGGCCCTGGCGACTTGTTAATATTAATGTTTGTCAAAATCTTCAACACATCCGCGTTCTCAATCTATCTGTTGCTGCATGATTACCTGCTCCTCAATGGTTTCATTCACTACAAAGTCCTTTTCATTCGTAAAGACAGAAGCAAAAAACTCATTTAGGGCTTCCCCTAACTCCTCAGTTCCATATGCTATCCCTGATCGGCCCTACTCTTTCTTTGATCATTCTCTTATTCCTCACATATGTGCAAAATGCCTTTAGTTTCTCCTTAATCATTCCTGCCAAGTCTTTTTCCTGCCCCCCTCCTGGCTCTCCTCAGACCATTTTTCAGCTCCTTCCTCGCCTGCCTGTAATCCTCCAGAGCTGAGCAAGACCCGTGCTTCCTTCACCTTCCGTAAGTTGCCTTCTTTCTTTTGACGATAAGCTCCTCCGCTCTCGTTATCCAAGGTTCCTTTACCTTACGCTTTCTTGCCTGTGTCAAAGGAACACTTTTGTGCATCACTCGCAACAACTGTTCCTTAAACATGTCTTTCGTGCCCTTTCCATGGAACAATTGCTCCCAGTTCATGCTTCGCAAAGCAGTATGATAGTATCATAGTTTCCTTTTCCCCAACTAAATATCCTTCCATTGTTCCTGCTTCTCTCCTTCTCCATGGCTATGAAGAATATGAGGCAATTGTGGTCACTATCACCAAAATGCTCTGCCACCGCAAGATCTGACACCTGCCCCAGCTCAGTGCCAAGCACCAAATCCCAAATGGTCTCTCCCCTCGTCGGCCTGTGAACGTACTGAGTTAGGAAACCCTCCTGAACACACTTTACATAAACAGCTCCTTCCAAACCATCTGCTGGAAGGAGGTTCCAATCAATATTGGGAAAGTTAGTCACCCATTACAACTACCCTATTCCATTCATACTTTTCCAAAAACTGCCGACCTATGCTTTCTTCAATCTCCCTGCTTCTATTGGGAGGGGGGGGGGGTTGTTTTTAACCCCTAATGAGGTGATTGCTGCCTTACCGTTCCTAATTTCCACCCATACTGACTCAGTAGGCAGACCTTCCTCGATAATATTAACTTCTGTAGCTTGATACCCTCTCTGATTAGCAGTGCTACACCCCCTCCTCTTTTTACCTCCTCCCTATTCTTTTTAAATGTTCTAAACCCTGGAACATCCAGCAACCATTCCTGCCCCTGAGAAACCCATGCCTCTATAATGGCACAACATCATAGCTCTAATCGGATCACTTTTATTTACATTTCCCAAGTATTACCAAGCACAGTGACTCCGTTTTGGGGGAGGGGGCGGGGAGGGTGCATGGTGTCTCAGTGGTTAGCACGGCTGTCTCTCAGTACCAGGAACCCGGGTTTGGGGGAGGGAGAAGCGGGCATGGTGTCTCAGTGGTTAGCACAGCTGTCTCACAGTACCATGTACCTGGTTTGGGGGGAGGGGGAGGGGGCATGGTGTCTCAGTGATTAGGACGGCTGTCTCAAAGTACCAGGAACCCGGTTGGAGGGATGGGGGTGGGGAATTGGGACATGGTGTCTCAGTGGTTAACACAGTTGTCTCAAAGTACCAGGGAATCGGTTTCGGGGAGGTGGAGTGGTGCATGGTGTCTCAGTGATGAGCACGGCTGTCTCACAGTACCAGGGACCCGGTTTGAGGGGAGGGGGGACCTGGTGTCTCGGTGCTTAGCACGGCTGTCTCACAGTACTAGGGACCAGGTTTGGGGCGATGGGGAGGGGGCATTGTGTCTCAGTGGTTAACACGGCTGTCTCACAGTACTTGGGACCCGGTGTGGGGGAGAGGGGGAGGAGGTCATGATGTCTCAGCGGTTAACACGGCTGTCCCACAGTATCAGAGACCCGGTTTGGGAGGGAGGGGGAGGGGGTGCATGGTGTCTCAGCGGTTAGTATGGCTGTCTCACAGTACCAGAGACCCGGTTTGGGAGGGAGGGGGAGGGGGGCATGGTGTCTCAGTGGTTAGTACGGCTGTCTCATAGTACCAGGGACCCGGTTTAGGGGGGAGAGGGAGGGGTTGCATGGTGTCTCAGTGATTAGCACGGCTGTCTCACAGTACCAGGAACCCGGTTGGAGGGATGGGAGTTGGGAATTGGGACATGGTCTCTCAGTGGTTAACACAGTTGTCTCAAAGTACCAGGGAATCGGTTTCGGGGAGGGGGAGGGGTGCATGGTGTCTCAGTGATGAGCACGGCTGTCTCACAGTACCAGGGACCCGGTTTGAGGGGAGGGGAGGGGGCATGGTGTCTCAGTGGTGAGCACGGCTGTCTCAAAGTACAGGGAACTGGTTTTGGGGGAGGGGGGAACTGGTGTCTCAGTGCTTAGCACGGCTGTCTCACAGTACTAGGGACCAGGTTTGGGGCGATGGGGAGGGGGCATTGTGTCTCAGTGGTTAACACGGCTGTCTCACAGTACTTGGGACCCGGTGTGGGGGAGAGGGGGAGGGGGTCATGATGTCTCAGCGGTTAACACGGCTGTCCCACAGTATCAGAGACCCGGTTGAGCGGGGAGGAGGCCATGGTGTCTCAGTGGTTAGCACAGCTGTCTCACAGTACCAGGGACCCGGTTTGGGAGGGAGGGGGAGGGGGTGCATGGTGTCTCAGCGGTTAGTATGGCTGTCTCACAGTACCAGAGACCCAGTTTGGGGGAGAGGGGGAGAGGGGCATGGTGTCTCAGTGGTTAGTACGGCTGTCCCAAGTACCAGGGACCCGATTTCGCGAGGATGGGGAGGGGGGGTGCATTGTGTCTCAGTGGTTAGCACGTCTGTCTCACTGTACCTGGGACCCGGTTTGTGGGGAGGCCGGGGGGGGGGGGGGGGGGGGGAGGCTGGTGTCGCACTGCCTTTGACATCTTCCAAAACCTTTCTCCAAACACCTTAAAATTATGCTCACCTCGTGACAATCATTCGTGGGAAGAATTCTCTGGCCATTTACTCTGTCTGTAACTCTCACCATCTTGTTCAGCTCTATCAAGTTGCCTCTCATCCTTCTTTACTCCAATGGGAAAAGCCATAGCTCCCTCAACCTTTCTTCACAAGACAAGCCCTCTCGTCCAGGCAGCATTCTGGTAAATCTCCTCTGCACCCGTTCTAAAGCTTCCATATCCTTTCTTTACTGAGGCGACCAGAACACGTCAAATGTGGTCTCACCAGAGCTTTATAGACCTGCAGCATAATCTTGCGGCTCTTCAACTCAGCCCCCCTGCTAATGACAACCAACACACCATACGCCTCCTTAACAACCCAATCAACTTAGGTGGCAACTGAGACACCTCTTGGCATGGACCCCAAGATCCGTTTGTTCCTCCACACTGAAAGGAAACTTACATTTGACCCAGTAATCTGCATTCAAATTTGACTTTCAAAATGAATCCCTTCACAAAATAGGAAATTGGAACAGAATTAGACCATTTAGCCCCTTGCATCTGCTGTGCTGAATGATCACAGTTAAAATGCTTCTCAGCCACAATCTCCTGCCTTCACAAACTGACCATTGATTCCCTTATTAATGAAAAACATATTTATCTCTATCTTAAAGAAAACAAGGTGTCTGTGTGCGGGAGTGTGCATGTGTTTGTGTGTAAGTGTCCATATCTGTATGTATGTGTGTTGTGAGTTTAATGTGTCTATGTATGTTTGTGTGCATCTTTGTGAAATGATGGCTCTGTGATTTGGGGGGTAAATCCATTGAAATTGAGATAAACCCTGACTCCCTTCCTCCACCTCTACGTCTGTCCCTGTTAAGTTTATAGTCATACGATGACACCCTCTGCTGGTCTCCCCATGCCACTGCACAAGTGTCAGTTTTTTTTCTATCAGAGGACATCAAATACTGTGAATCTCTCACATTGCACGGCTGTTTGGTTTTGCAAATATCTTTGGATGCACAGAACAGTTTTGTCTGATACATAGATATATTACCATCCTCACTGGGTCAATTTCAGGACATTTCAATCTTTTCTCACTTACACCTTGTAGGGGTGAATTATAAAATATTTCAATTTAACGAACGTGCAATAAATTCATCGCATCACCTTACAAGTGTTTTGGTCAGAATTGCTTGGATGCGGTTGCAGTGGAAATACTCTTCAAGGTTTGCTCTCTGTGTGACGAATAATCTTCAAAGACAAATCGCTTCCATATTGCAGATCAAGCACAGATATTACTCCTCAGGAGCATTCGCCACTCTGAGTGTCCTCAGTCTAATTATGATCCACCCTATGCCCAACTGTGTGTGTGTGTGCTTGTCCAGATGGTGCTGTCAGTTTGGTTGGTGCTATGATCTACCTCCCTCGCCCCACCTCCTAGACTGAATCCCTTATGGTCTTCTCCCTCTACTGCCATCAATGCAGTAGAGTGTGAAGGCCAGCAGAGGCGGACATTGCATCACTTTAAACACCACAGAGGCTGGCAGATCCGCTGTGCACACGAATACGCACAGAGACACGCAGATACACACAGATATGAATATAGATACACAGGCACATGTAGAGACTGGTGCAGTCACACATGTACGAAAGCACACAGAGACAAATGCCAATGCACTGATGCACGTGCACACATAGATATACAGGCATCAGTACAGACGCACCACAAACACTGACACACTGACGTTTATACAGACATGCAGAATCTGCCAGTATTTATTTTTCGCGTGGTGACTTCCTCAATATTTCACTCGATCGTGTGGTGTGTGCTAATATTTTTGTTGATCCGTTGGGATTCCTCTGCACCCTCACTATAGCTTCTACATCTTTCCTATATCAAGGTGGCCAGCACTGAACACAATGTTCCAAGTGTACTGTTATGTCACAGCAATGAACCCGTTTGTTAATTAAACCAAACACCCAGAGAAGCTCACCTTGCCTTATAATTTGTTAAAGCACGAGTGACAGAGAGCTCGAAAATTTCACTATTTAAAGAAAAATAATATCAGTTTATTCCTTAACTGTTAAAGTGAACATTGAACAACAACTATTCACGACTCTAAGCTCCCTTTCTCTGAACTGTTTGTTATCTGCCTCCACCTCTCCAAAAATATACTGTTCCCATTAAAAAGAAACTAAATTAAAATTACATCAATTTAATTTCAAAACCAGGAAGCGGCTGTCATCTTCAGTGTCCTCCTTCTTTCATCTGTAAATGTCTCTGGGTCGTCTTCTGCCTTTTACCGCAAGGAGGTATCATGCAAAAAACATAACTTTAATAGAGAGTGTTTTACATGGCACTCTCTTTCGATGGCAGTTTACTCTCTGTCTAACTTTCATAATGCTTGTCTCTTTATCCGCTCAAAATCAAATCATGCCATTGGTTCAATGTTGGCAAAACAGTAAATTCAAAATCTGTTGCGTTTGTTATCCTGAAGCATGATTAAAACAGATTCGTTAAATATGGAAAGTTGTCAAACTACAACCAAAATCAAGGTATCTGTTTCACAGCCAAATGTTACACATTTTCAATTTTCCAGTACACTCTGAAACTGCTAGCTAGTCATATGACAGGTGCTTGCAAGCTCTCAATGCAGAAAAGCACTAGAGCTGCAGCATAACCTCACAGCACTGAAACCCAGTTCCCCGGCTTGTGAAAGCAACACACCTTGTGCCTTCTCAACAACCACATCCACCTGGGTGGCAACTTTGTGGATCTGTGGACATGGAACCCAAGATCCCATTGTTCCTTAACACTGTCAAGAATACTGCCTTTAACCCTGTTCTCTGCATGAAAATTTTACCTTCCAAAGTGAATGGCTTCACACTTTTTCAGATTTAACTCGATCTGCCACTCATCAGCTCAGTTATGTCAATGTCTCTTTGCAACATACAACAATCTTCCACACAATCCACAACTCCACCAACCTCCTTGTCATTGGCAAGCCACTCTTCCAATTCTCCAGTCAACTCTCTAATAAAAATCAAAAAGAGCAGAGTTCCCAGAACCGATCCCTGCAGAACACCCCTGGTCACCGAGCACCAGGCTGAGTACTTTCTATTTATCACTACCCTGTGTCTTTTATGGGCCAGCCAATTCTGTATCCAGATATCCAGATTTCCCTGTATCCTATGCATCCTTACTTTCTGAATGAACATACCACTGGCAACTTTATCAATTGACTTGCACAAATCCAAATACACACATCCACTGCTGTACCTTCGTCAATGTGTTTTTTTCTCATGCTCAAAAAATTCAATAATACTTATAAGGCATGGCCTCCTCCATCGCCAGACCATTGCAACACGATGCCTGGAGGAAGAGCGACTCATCTTCCATCTAGGAACCCTCCAACCACAAGGGATGAATGCAGATTTCTCCAGCTTCCTCATTTCTCCTCCACCCCACCTTTTCTTAGTCCCAACCCTCAGACTCAGCACCGTCTTCTTTACCTGCAATCTTCTTGCCGACCTCTCGGCCCCCACCCTCTCTCCGGCCTATCACCCTCACCTTAACCTCCTTCCATCGATCGCATTCCCAACGCCCCTTCCCCAAGTCCCTCCTCCCTACCTTTTATCTAAGACTGCTTGGCACACCATCCTCATTCCTGAAAAAGGGCTCATGTCCGAAACATCGATTCTCATTCTCCTTTGATGCTGCCTGACCTGCTGCGCTTTTCCAGCAAAACATTTTTAATTCTATATTCCATCTGGCCAAGGAGATTTATCTATCCTTGTTTTTCTCATACTTTTCAGCACATCCTCCTGTTCTCGCATATCAGCCTGTTTCACGCTGTACCCAAAAACATGAAGGTCCCTCTCAGGACGGAATACTGAATCAAGGCATTCATTAAGGACATCCCCTACCTCCTCCGACTCATGGCGCAAGTTCCCTCCCCTATCCTGATGAGACCTACCCTCACTCAGGCCATCATCTTGTTCCTCACATAGGTGTAGAACGTCTTAAGATTTACCTTAATCCTACTCACCAAGTCTTTTTCATTCCCGCTTCTCGCTCTCCTGAAATTATTCTTCACTTCCTTCCTGACTACCTTGTAACCCTCTAGAGCCCTGTCTAGTACTTGCCTACTTAACCTTAAGTCATCTTCCTCCTTTCTGTTGAGATATTCTACATCCATTGACACAATGGAGATATGGAGCTGTAAATGGATAGGAGGTATACATCCTGTCACTTCCAACACGGGCTGCAAGTTTCTCCACACTGGGCAGTGGTCTAACACAATGTTACTGAACAATGCACTGGGGCAGTGCACAAAGTTCTACAAGCTGGGAGGGTACCTGCTCCTGGTTTACAGATCAAAGCACTGGAGTGGTGTACGCTGCTCTACATGCAGGGAGGGTACCTGCTCCTGGTTTACAGATCAATGCACTGGAGTGGTGTACACTGCTCTACATGCTGCGAGTGTAACTGCTCCTGTTATACAGATCTATGCCCTGGGGTGGCGTACACTGCTCTACCTGGGGGGGGGGGGGGGGTGTAACTGCTTCTGTTTACAGATTAATGCCCTGGGGTGGCGTACATTGTCTACATGCTGGGAGGGTAAATGCTCCTTGTTTACAGATCAATGCACTAGGGTGGTGTACAGAGCTCTAAGGGCTGGGAGGGTAGCTGCTCCTGGATTTCACAGCAATTCACTGCTGTTCACTGCATAAGAGAGGTAATTCATGGACTTTTGTGGTCTGCATAGATTGCTGGGTTGAACTGATCAGTACACTTGCCTGGTCTGAACACTGCTACGTGCTACACAGATATAGCATATGGATTATGGTGTCTGATTCTGTGATGTGGATTTCAGCTGATTTGTCAGCACACTTACTTTATATTCTTATTTTTGTTATTTGACCTTCGAAAGTACTACTCATCCAGTTAATCCCATTTGTCTGAGAAGAGCCACGTTTACTGAACTTGCCGATCAAGTAATCGTCCAATTATGACATGAATATCCGTCCTTCTGTACCTTAACCTCGCCATTGGTGCTCATATCCCTGGAAACCCGGGGAAACCATTATGAAGCTCAGAAACAGGATGCAAAACATATGGCTCATGCTCTCCTGTACGTCCCGGCTGTGGTTCCCATTTGTCTCCCTAGATTAGATTAGATTACTTACAGCGTGGAAACAGGTCCTTCGGCCCAACACGTCCACACCACCCCGCCGAAGCGCAATCCACCCATACCCCTACCTAACACTACGGGCGATTTAGCATGGCCAATTCACCTGACCTGCACATCTTTGGACTGTGGGAGGAAACCGGAGCGGACCCACTCAGCCACGTGGAGAACGTGCAAACTCCACATAGTCAGTCGCCTGAGGTGGGAATTGAACCCTGGTTTCTGGCACTGTGAGACAGCAGTGCTTACCATTGTGCCACTGTATCGAGCGCTGGCATTGTGAAGCTCTGAAACAATGAAATGGTTTGTATTAGGCTGTTCACTTCCTGGTGTGTCCCATGTGGTGTTCCATATACAGGGAGGTGTGTGCTGGGCTGTTGTTCACTTCCTGGTGTTTCCCATGTGGTACTCCATGGCCAGGGGTGTGTGTGTTTGACTGTTGTTCACCTCCCGATGTTCCCCATCTGGCAGTCCATGGACGAGGGTGAGTGTGTGCTGGGCTGTTGCTCACTTCTCGGTGTGGCCCATGTGGTATTCCAAGTACAGGGTGTATGTGTTTGACTGATGCTCACTTCCCGTTGTGCCCCATCAGGTGCTCCATGTTGGACAGGGGTTCCAGTAGCTTTAGACATGCCTTTGAACCTTGGTATGTGCGTGCCCACTGAACACCTGTGCTTCTCCTTCTCAGATGATTGTGTGGTCAGTAACACGAGGAAAACTCTCGAGTATTACTGTGAAAGAGCAGGCATCTAACTTGTAGCTGAGGGGCTTCTGACTGACTCCCGTTATTGAAAAGTTAGTGGAGGGGCTGGGGATGGTTTTCTGGAGGTTGTGCTGTGACCCGCCTCAGACATTCAGAGACACCTGAGGATTTGGTGACCCAACTCTGGATGGACCATAGGGACTGTAGTTACAACACCTGCGTCTGTAAGATGAACAACAAATGGAGCAGAGGCTGCACAGAGAGGAATATCTGAAACCACGGAGTGAGTGTGTGTGGGGAAAGTGATCTGCTGTATACACACCGGTTTTCCAGGAACAGCTTCCCAAGTTACATTTAACTCAGGAGCAGAATGTGAGGGGACCCTGATTGAACAAGGAGCTGGTCACAGAGTGGTGTCATTTCCTTCAACACGACCTACATCTTCACACCAGGGGTGGACGGTGCTGCCAGTGGCTGTTATGCTCACTGTTTCATTCAGCTTCTATGATCTGGAACTTTCCAGGCAGGAGTGGGTGACAGCTCCACCATCTCCCAGTATGCCGACGTTAATGTCACCATTTGGAGTCGGAGGATATATATGGTGGTTGAGAGCAATGGGGTCCCTGGGAACATCAGCACGATGGAGCAACACTTTCCGTGTCTGATTGGGGTCAGAATGAACCCTCCAGTACACACACTGCATCACTAAGTCCTGTAGTATTTTTCCGTTTCAGCAACATACTACCTACCATTCTTCCTAAAGAAAATGACAGACTATATATTACCTTAAATCCTATTTGTTAAACGTTTATCCATTAATTTCACCTGTCGATATCCAATTACAGACTCTCCACCTGCCCTTGATAATGTAGTTTCCTGTTTATCTTAGTTTAATCGGCATCCATGGTTACAGTACATTTGTTCTACTCCTCCTGATCATTGATACAGATTGTAAAGAGATGTGGACCCTGCACAGGTCACTGTGTGACTCCACTAGTGATGTTCTGTCAAACTGACTAGGGCTGATTTATCTGGAGTGCCTGATTCCTGTCTGATAACCAGTCCTCCCTCATTTATGTGTAACACATTCAAAGGGCTGAATAAGAAGCAGGAGCATCAGTCGGAAATCCAGCCCCTCAGGCCTGTTCCGACATTGAATACAATCATAGCTGATGTCATTGCAGCTTCAATTCCACGTTCCTGTCCGCTCTCCATATTCCGTCGTTTACTCAATATCCCAGCACCTACTGCACTCTGGGGCAGTGAATTACACAGATTCCCAACCCTGTGACAGAAGTATGTTCCCCTCACCCCTGTTTCAATTCTCCCCCAACTCGTCCTATAACTATTGTTTTAGGATCGTTCGAGATTGTCCCACATGAGGAAATATCAACTTCACATCAACATTGTAAATCACCTTTAACATCGACCAGACCTCTGACATCTCCTCTCATTTTTCAATACTCCAGGCAGTGTTGGCCTGAACTGCTCAATTTGTCTTCAGAGGACAAACTCCTCATCTCTGGAGTAAATCGAGTAAACCACTTCTGAACTGCCTCCATGGCAAATACATCCCTCCTACCGTCAGGACACCAAGACTGCACACAGTACTCAGTTGCGATCTCACCCCTCCCTCCTTTTATTATGTATTGTTTTAGAAATAAATGCCAAAGTTGCAGTTGCCTTTCTCATTAGCTGCTGTACCTACATCAGAGTATTCTGTAGTATGGACGCGGGTAGCCAGATCCCTCTGCACCTAATCATTCTGAAATCTCTCTCCATTTGGATAATAATTTGCCTTTCTGCTACACTGATCCAAACGGATACACTCACACTTTTCGTTGTTCAGTTTCTTCTGTCAAATGTTGCCCCCAACCTATCCATATATATTTACTAACTTCTTGCAATTTCTTACCTGAGTTAGTGTCATCTGTTAATTTGGTTATAACATGTTCTATCCTCTCAACTACTTAAGACTATAGATTGTAAATAGTTGAAGCCTGGAGACCAAGACATATAGTTTCCTACAAGTTGAATTTTGCCAAACAGAAAATGACCCATATTTTTTCAATCTCACTGCATTTTGTTGCTTCACTAAGCCTGTGATCAAGCTGATAAATTACTTTTAATCGTAAACTATCTTATTCTGCAGATTAATCATTTGTGCAGAGCTATTCAATGCCTTCTGGAAATCCAAATATTTCATCTCTCGGACCACAATGATCCAAATCATGTTAATTCTGATGGATTGTGGTTTGACGTTTCAAATTTCTTGTCATTAATTCCTGAATAATCGACTTTAACAATATTTCTTAAATTTGAACAGTTTTCTCACTATTCTATATTCCATCGCGAAGGTGATAATTCTAAATACTTACCTCTCTATAATCTCTTTGTTCGCTCTAATCCTGTATAATTGGAACGTGGAATAACCTGCTGTGATTGCTCTGTAAAAGGTCTCAATCGTTGAATAGACTCATTCTCTTCCTTGTGCACAAAATAGATGGACTGATGTTTTTCTGGTGTTCCACATCACCATCTCGATGGTCTGCCTGTCCTCTTCCTGTTCATGCGTAACGATTGTGAGGGCTTATGCAATCTTCCTGTTGCTGTATAACAGTTTGAAGGGCTAAAAAAAACTTCTCATATTCCTCAATCAGAGGCTGGAGATACTGAATGGTCTTTCTTGCATCCCTGATATAGGACTGAGGGAATGATTGGCCTTCTTCTGTTCCCATACATGAGACATGTGAGGTAAAATTCTTCCTCCTTTCCCATAAGAAATCTCATAGTTTGCATCCTTCTCCAATTCCCGTGCAACGGGCTCGATGGGACTGAATATCCTCCTGGTATCCCAGTACACCAATCTCCAGTCCCTCTTCCAGTTCCTATGTTACAGACTTGAGGAGGCTGAATAGACTGATCCTATTGCTGCATAACAGGATACTGGTGCTACATGGCCTACTCTGGGCCCAGTGTTATCGACTCGAGGAGCTGACTGGCCTCCTCCCGTAACTGTATACCAGGATGCAGCGACTGAATAGTCTTTTCCTGTTCTGGTGTAACAGGGTCAATGTCGTTCGAGACACTATCTACTAATAAATGACAGAAGGCGTTGAACGAGAGAGTGCCCGTACTCTGAAGCACTCTCGTCTCCATATCTGACTTACAGAGATCAACCATTTATATAGTCTTTTTTTCTGTATAAAGTCCTGAAGCTGAAAATAACAAAAGTGGTCCCTTCCAGACACCTCATATTCCTGGCTCAGCTGCTCAAAATTCATCATGACCTGAATTTTGAGCGGCTGTCAAAAAATTCTCCCAAACAGGAAACTCATCTGGACTCCCAGAACCTAAAGCCAGAATCCGTCAATCCCAGCTGGAATCCTACCAATCCTACAATGGGAGTGAAAGCCGAAGTTTTTTGTTTTGTAATTTGCCCTCAACTTGTCCCATCATTCTCCATGCTTTCACTGTGTTAAGGACAATCGGTTTCTGCAATTCTCCATAACAGTCCTTATCTTGTTCATGAACAACAGATTAATGATGGAACTATTTGCCTAGAAGGCCGCGATGTCCAGCCAAATTGACCATGGGTCCTGGCAAGCCTAATCAGCCACATCGGAAAGCAAGGAACATGGTTGGTATTTCTTAAACTATGGAAAATCGACACGCCCCCATTCACTGTAGAAGCTGCAATTTGTCCAGGTGAAGAGGAGGCCATCTGTGACGCAAGATGAAAGATCAAAGCCAATTGTTAAGCCTCCGTAGCGCCTGCAAATGCAGCGTCAAAGAGAGCATTGGCATGGGGTATCATAAACAAGGAAGGAATCCATTTTAACCAGAACACAAAAGCAAGGAGGGACATTCATTTTAACGAGAGCTAACCCAGACAGAATGTTGGATGAATCTGTCTTATATTCTTTAGCAAATGCACGAAGTAAGCTTTATATAATTAATCGAAGTCTTGGTTGACAAAAATACCGAAACCTCCTTGTGACCATCTGAAAGGGATTCAGATTCCACCACAAGGTCGGGTACTCTAATAAGACCCCCAACAGGGATGGCCTCCGATTTCATTAAATTGATTTTATACCCTGAGAAAGATCCAAATAAATTAATCATTTGTATTAAACAGGACACAGACATCATTTGGTTAGTTAGAAAGAGAGGAGTGGCATCTGCTTAAAGGGTGATCTTATGCCTTCCTGGTCCTACCTCCTTGCCACTGATATTGGCGTCCCTCCGGATGCTAATGGCTCAATCATTAATGTAAATGGTAACAGTGAAAGAGGGCAATTTTGTTGGCTGCCACTTATCAATACTAAAATTGTCAGATCTTATACCATTAGTGAAATTCGCTGTTTTTGGGTCACTATATAACACTGCCATCCACCTGGCGAAGACCCCTCCAAGAACAAACCATTCAATGACATAAAAGGTGCACATCCATTCCATCCGCTCAAGTGCTTTCTCTGCATCCAAGGAGACTACCAAGCCTGGAATTGAACCATGCTGGCAGACTGGAACCATATTTAGTACTCTTCTAATATTATCAGAGGACCTACGGCCCCTAATAAAAATTGTCTTCTTTCACGATGGACCTTCAAAGCCAGCATTTTCGACAACATTTTAAAGTCCACGTTTAATAATGAAATAGGCACATACGAAGTGCAATCCTCTGGGACTTTCCCTCTCTTGAGAATAAGATGAATATTTCCTTCTCTCAGAGAGGATGGGAGGAAGTCCTGACTGTACGAATAATTGTACATATCCAACACTGGCCCAGCCAGCATGTCTATGAACTCCTTCTAAGTCTCACTCCAAACATCCATCTGGGCCGGGGGCTTTACCACTCTGGAGCGGCCTCAGTGTCTCCTGTATCTCTCTGATTATCAGAGGGGCATTCTAAAGAGACGCCTGCTCTGAACTTACACCTGGGAGGTCCAAGGTCGTAATAAAGGACTCCATCATCGCCAATCAGTCCTCCAAGCCCGCTCACTGGAACAACACGAGTAGAACTTCCTGAATGCTGCATTAATCTTTTTGGGATCGCGGGTGATAAGAGCAACAACCTTCTTTCTGGCCAAGTACGCCTAATATCTACCTGGTTATCACAATGGAGAAAGTGAGGACTGAAGATGCTGTAGATCAGAGCTGATAATGTGTTGCTGGAAAAGCATACAAGGAGCAGGATAATCGACGTTACGGGCATGAACCGGAGAATCGACGTTTCGGGTTCCTGAAGAAGGACTCATGCCCGAAACGTCGATTCTCCTGCTCCTTGGATGCTGCCTGACCTGCTGCGCCTTTCTAGCACACATTATCTGCTCTGGTTATCACCATGCTCGATTTCCTTCTGTTTCGCAAAGGAAATCTCTCTCGTTGCTCTCTGGGCGAATGCAGTATTCAGAGCAGTCCGGAGGGCTGCAATCTGCTGCAATTAAGTTATAGACGGTCTGACAAAAAATGGTGTATCAGCTCTCTTCAGCCGAGCCTCAAGCATACGCTGCTGTTCTCCCTTCTGCCGCTTCTGTGTCACTGAGTAAGAAATAATCAAATCCCTTGCATAGGATTTCTCAGTCTCCCAGAGCACCGTCGGATTACTGGTCGTGCACAAGTTCATGTTCCAAAAAAAATTAAACTCCCCCGAAAAATACTCAATGAATTTCCAGTTCTTCAGGAGGAAAGGATCCACATGCCAGTGCCGTGAGCCTGGCCCATTGCCACCATCCTTGACCTCCATGTACATTGCCACATGATCAGAATTGGTTCCCAATTCTGAAGGACAGCATCGAATTTAAAAAGACTAATGGGGCAAACAACATGTCAATCCTAGTATAGCATTTATGTGGGTTAGAAAAAAACGTGAAGTCCCTATCTTCAGGGTGAAGACATCTCACACATCCACCAACCCAGCTAACTATTCAGGTCCACCAGCTGCCTGGGTGGCGGGGAAATACCTCCGATACCCTTCGACATCCTATCCACCTCGGGGTCCACACGTCAGTTAAAGTCTCCCCTTAATTGTACGACCCAAGAAGCTTCCAGCATCTGTTTTTCTATAACGTGCTGGAGTTGCACAAGGACCGGACAGGGATCCTCGTCCGATCCGGGCCTGCACACTGCGACCCGGTGGGCCCGCTCGACCCGCACCCAGTCTGCCCTGACTTCCAGTTTCAAAAATTGTGTGAGCCATTGATCCAAGAAGCTGACGAGCTGGCTTTCGTGTTCCGTTCCGGCAGCCCGACCAAGCTGATGTTCTTCTGACGGCTCCAATTTTTGAGGTCCTCGACCTGTTCTACTAAGGCCTGTACCTACCATTCTAGGGCTTGGACCCGACTCCCTGAGGATTCTGCCATGGTTTCCAAAGCGCAGTTACTCTTTCACTTCCACGACATGTGGCCCGAGACGCTGGATCTCCTGGTCATGCTTCTGCAGCTTGGATGACATCAGTTCCAGCATGGTTCAGGTCTCCTCCGTTGCTGAATAACCAGGGAAAAAATTAGGATCCATTTCGAAACCAAGGGGGTAATCATTATGTGAAACTGGGGAACATTGATTGACTGTAACACGAGAGCATCACATCTGTTTTAGTTAGGATAAGGAAGATGCAGGTCCAGAATTCAAGAAGATGGACTGGGAAGCTCTCGACAAATTGATATAAGATGCAAGCTGTGATTGATGGTTTTGGATATTGTAAAGCCCAGATGAGTTGTATCGCAGGATGCTGTTGGAGACAAGAGAGGAAATGTTTTAGTCGAATCTGACCACACAGGGAGGTGGTAGAGGACTGGAGAACAGCTATGTCATGCCAAGTTACTGGAAAGATGGCAGAGATAGACCAGTGTCTGGTGATGTACCACAGCGAGCAGTGCAGTGTATCAAATTATTTGTGGTATTCATAAATGATGTAAATGTGAATGTGGAGGGGGTGGTGGGGGGTGAGGGCTGAGCATGATAAGTAATTTTGCGTTTGACACAAAGATTGGCCAGGTGTTTGGCAGCGAGGAGGAAGGCCTTATGTTACAGGAAGATACAGATGGAATAGTCAGATGGTCAGATCAATGGCAGATGGAATAGAACCCTGATAAGTATTAGATGATGCACTTTGCAAGAAGTAACCAGACAGGGGAGAATTCAATGAACAGCAGAACACGATGGACGTCAGAGGGTGTTTCTCTACACATCCCTGAATGTGACTGGACAGTGTAATAGTCAGTTAAGAAATCACACGGTACTGTAGACATAGTGTTTATTCATCGAGGCGACATAATATGAGATAAACATGCCATTGGTTAGGCCATAGATAGAATACTGTGTCAAGTTCTGGCAGCCACGTTGCAGGAGGGGTTTTGGTTTCTCAGTAACAACAGAAGCTATTGGGGTCTCCTCAGAGTTGGAAGCCTCAGTGGAAGTCTCCTGGCTGCAACTCTCTCTAAATTTTCACTAGATTTGTTTTCCTTCCTAGATTGGAGAACTGCATCTGAGAATCTGTGTCTGATCTTTCTTTTTTGCCAAGTACATGTTTATTGGATATTACTGTACCAGAACACTTAATTATTAATAGCGTCTATGCCAACACCTTCAAATATTTTTGAGGAGCTCTGCTGTCGTCCATAACACGTGATTCCTTCTCTTCCTGTGTAATTGGGTGGAGGCACTAAATGGGCTATCTCTACACTTCTCCAATAATTTAATAAAGCTGAATGACTTCCTCATATTCCTGTGAAGCTACGTGAGGAGTTGATTAATCTCCTCCTTTTAACTGTGGAAATGTGCGGTGTTCAGCAGCACTTTTACATGAATGTTACCGATACTTCCAACAGCACAAGCCTGAATGTTGTCTAGGTCTTGCTGCACATGGACACAGACTAGTTAAGGAGCTGAAGGGGGGCATCTTTCCTGAATATTGTGTGATCTTCAGTGAACACCCCCACTTTTAATCTTATGGTGAAGGCAAGACATTTATGAAGCAGCTGAAGATGTTTGTGCTGCGGAAGCTACCTTGAGGATCTTTTGCAGACATGTCCAGGACTGCATGGATTTTTGTACACAAACCACAATCATTGTGCGTTATGCTTTAAATCACTCTAACCAGGGAAGTTTACAACTCATTCCCATTAAGTGCAATCCTGCTCAGGTTCTTTGAGACCATCCTGAGTTAATTGCCGCCTTGATGTCAGGGCTGGTCACACTTTCCTGAAGCCTGTGTTCACGTCTTTTGCTCATATCAATAGGACACAGTGTGGGACAGGGAGTGCTTTTTGACCAGTCAGAGGTGAGGGCTGTGAAGAATTGGACATGAAAGAGGATATTAGACTTTATGATCTTATTGTGGGTGAAGCCATGCTTGCGGGGGGTGGGGGGGGGGGGTGGATGAATGACATATCCCTGTTTCTGGAGTTCTCACATTCTATTATTGGAAAGTAGAGGGTGTTATTTTCCCGGAAGGTCTGTTATTGAATGTTGCTAGATCGTTTTGACCATCTCTGGTTGAGGAATAGGGACGGTATTCACAGTGAAACTGGGTCTACAACATGACCAACAAATGAAGCGCAAGTTACAGAGCGGGGAAGCTCTGTAAAGAGAGATGAGCGACATCTTTCATACCCAGCCTGGGCTTTTCAATTACATTTTCCAAACCAGACCAAATTGTGCGGGACAGTTTTGAAGGGCTGAATGGTCTCCTATGTTTCTATGCACCAGGGTATCGCAGTAAGTAGCCCCTAACTGCTCCTGTCCAGCAGGTTTGAGGGACTGAATAGAACACAGAAACATGGAACTGAGTAGCAGGAGTGGGCCATTAGACATTTTGAGCCTTCTCTACCAGGCACTAAGATTGTTGTTGATCAGGTTATGATCACAGCCCCACTTCCCTGACTGTATCCCCTTATCCATGACTCACTTCTCTGTCAAATATTCAACTAACTCAGCTTTGAATCAATGTAAAAAATGAGGCATCTCAAACTTGTGGGGAAGTGAATTCCCACCTAAAATGCCTGTTTAGAATGTGTCCTCATCCCTCATAGAGTCATATAGCACGCAACTTTGTCCGTGCTGACCAGACATCCCAATCTGATCACGTCTGATTTGCCAGCGTTTGGCTCCTTATTCAGATACCCATCAAGATGCCAGACTCCACCACTTCCTCTGGCAGATATTTCCATATGCAGACCTCCCTCTGTATGAAATCATTGCCTCTAAGTTCCATTTAAAATATTTCCCCTCGCACCTTAAATCTATACCCTCTATTTTTGGAATCTCCTATTTTGGGAAATTCACCTTATCTATTTACAAAGTCCATGCCCCTTAAGATTTGAAAAACCTCTATAAGTTCAACCCTAAGCCCGTAATTCGGCAGGGAAAACCGCTTTAGCCCATTCAGCCTCTGCTTATAGCTCAAACTCTCCAAACCTGGCAACATCCTTATAAATCCTTGCTGAACCCTTTCAAGTTTCACAGCAACCTTCGTACAGCAGGGAGACCAGAACTGCACACAGTATTCCAAAATGTGGCCTCACTGACATCCTGTACAGCTGTAACATGACATCCCAACTCCTAATCTCATCCCAACTCTGAAATTCAATGCTCTGTCCAATGAAGGCAAATATGCCAAACACATTGCTCACTATTCTATTCACTTTGAAGGAGCGTTGCACCTACATCTCTCTCTCTCTCGTTGCTCAGCAACATCCTCCAATAAATTTCCATTAAGTACACCGATTTTCTCCCCAAAATGCAGCACTTCACATTTGTCTGATTTAAACACCATCTGCCACTCGTCAGCCCATTGGCCCATCTGATCGAGGTCTCATTGCACTCTGAGATAATTTTCTTCATTACCCACAACACGAAAGATTTTGGTGTAATCTTCAAACTTGCTACCCTTACCACCTATGGTGACATCCACATCATTTTTTTTTAATTGACGAAGAGCAGTGGGCTCAGCACTGACCCTTGTGGCACACTACTGTTCACAGGCCTCCAGTCTGAAAAGCAATCCTCTACCAACCTCTATCGCCTTCCCTCAATCTATTCTTTTTATTCAATTGGCTTGGCTGCGCTGGGTCCCATGTGACCTATCCTTACTAACTTGCCCAATATGCAGAATCTTGTCGAAGAACTTGCTGCAGTCTTTATGGGAAACATCTACAACACTACCTTCATCAATCTGCTTTGTCACCTCTTTAACATACTCAGTCAAATTAGTGTGACACGATTTCTCATGCAAAAAGCCATGGTGACTATTCCCAATCAATCCTTGCGTTTGAACATGCATGCAATTGGCTATCCCTCAGAATCCCCTCCAACCACTCACCCACCACTGATATCAGTCTCACCGGTCCAGAGTTCCCTGGGTTGTTGAGTAACTGTTTTATTTTCTACTGCCACTCCTCCATTGGTCACAGCAAATTATCGATGTTACCAGTTTGATGATATGGCTTATAATATAGGTCTCACATTGGGTCAGAGTCGTCCTAGGAAGAAGTCATGTAGATTTCCTTCATCTGTTAAAATAACAAATTCATTACTAAAACAAAGTTCCTCTAGCTATGATGGAAAGATGAACGACAAACAGTGTAGAAATTACAAAAATGTACATTGATATTTCATTTCTAAAATTAATGAGGAGCGCAAACATAGTGCTAGTGTAGGTGGGGGAAGATATGGTGAGGTGTCTGGAGGGAGTAAGTCCACAGCGTCGTATCCATGCAATGTTATTAGTGTGTGTGAGAGGGTATGGGGGGCGGATAATGGGGAGAGAGAGAGAGAGGGAAGGTGCTGCAAGCAGCAGTGAGAGTGGTGGAGCATGAACGCTATTCTGGGTCGCTGCTGCAACAGATATACAGTGAGTGTGAGGGAACAGAGAGAATACAGTGACCCTTAGCCTGACAGAGCCAGGAAAGTTATTGATGCTTGTTCTGTTTTGCTGGACATTTCGTCAGACCACAGATACTGCACTGGGCTGGTTGGGGAGCGTAGACCATGCACGGTGTGAACCTTTCTGGGAAGAGACTCGACCCCTCTGTACTGGACCATCCACCAGGATCTCTGTGCTCCTGTCGACAAACCGTGGTGTAATTGAATCTTATCTGCCATGCTCGGTGTAACCTGCACCAACCAGCTCCGAAATCAAAAAAAGCTCAACTATGTGCCCACTGGCCTTTTACAGATGGCACCAGTGCCAGGGATCACATAATATCTAGGGGCATAAGTGCGATGGTGAGTATGTCCAGCCATGATGGGTGGGAGAGTAGGGCTGGCATTGAATGAGAGGGGCACCCAATGGGGTGGTGTAGGCAGTTATTGAGGTGAGTTCGATAATGTAGCACCAGGAATCTAGCTCAAACTTGTGCAGACAATCCCTCTGTCACATAATTGAAAATGACACTGAGATAAATTATTGTTCGATTCAGCCCAATGAGTCAAAGACACTGTTGACCCCAATCCCAGTTACAACGCTGCAGCTGCTTGACCAATGCACTCCATCACAGAGAAGGAGCTCAACCTCACATTCCCCTTGGGAAATATGGCAGGGTAGGAGACTGAGGTATCTGTGGGGAAGCATTTTGGGACACATATAGTCACAGCGCCAGAGACCCGGGTTCAATTCCCGCCTCAGGCGACTGACTGTGAGGAGTTTACACGTTCCCCCCGTGTCTGCGTGGGTTTCCTCCGGGTGCTCCGGTTTCCTCCCACAGTCCAAAGATGTGCAGGGTCAGGTGAATTGGCCATGTTAAATTGTCCGTAGTGTTAGGTAAGGGGTAAATGTAGGAGTATGGGTGGGTTTCGCTTCGGCGGGTCGGTGTGGACTTGTTGGGCTGAAGGGCCTGTTTCCACACTGTAATGTAATCTAATGTAAAAAAAAATCTAATAATCATAATTCTAATAGTTTTAAAATAAAGATGGAAAAGGATGAACTGGGTCTAAAAGATAATGTTTTAATTTGTAGGAAGGCCAATTTTGATGATATTAGCAAGAACTTCCCAACTGGATTGGAACAGATATTCGCATTTATGGGGCCAGTTGAGAAGAGGGAAGCCTTCAAAAATGAGATGTCATAATCCCAGAGACAATCTGTCCTTGTTAGGGTGAAGGGTAATGCTGGTAGGTGTAACGAATGATGGAAGACTGGAGAAATTGAATGTCTGGTCATGGATATATCACTGGTTGAGCCTGCATTCATGACCAACACTAATTGCCCAGGAGGCCCTTACATTGTTGTCGGTCTGTAGTCACATGTACCCATGCTAGGTAAGGATGGCAGTTTGCTTCCTTCAAGGCCATCAGCGAAAATGATGAGTTTTTCTAAAAATTGAAAATGGATTCATCATCGTCATTTGGCTCATAATTCCAGATTTAAAGTGACTGTCGAGAAGGGTCTAAAGCCATAAGAGGGAAATCCGGAGGCCATAAAGGGGACATGAGATTGTTCTGGCAAATAGGGTTAAGGAGAATCCAAAGGGACTCCACACATACATTCAGGAAAAAAGAGTAACTCAGGGGTGTTTTGGGCTAGTTAAAGATCAGCAAGGTTGCCGATGTGCAAAACCGCAGGAGATAGAGGCGTTATTAAACAAGCATCGTGCGTCAGTATTGACTGTGCAGAAGGATATGGAATCTAAAGAGCTTTGGAAATAAACCGTTACACGTTGATTAGATTAGATTAGATTACAGTGTGGAAACAGGCCCTTCGGCCCAACAAGTCCACACCGACCCGCCAAAGCGCGGCCCACCCATACATTTACCCCTTAACTAACACTAGGGGCAATTTAGCATGGCCAATTCACCTGCCCTGCACATCTTTGGAATGTGGGAGGAAACCGGAGCACCCGGAGGAAACCCACGCAGACACGGGGAGAATGTGCAAACTCCAGACAGTCAGTCGCCTGAGGCGGGAATTGAACCCGGGTCTCAGGCGCTGTGAGGCAGCAGTGCTAACCACTGTGCCACCGTGCCGCCCACGAAAAGTGCCCGTATTAAAGAGAAGGAGATGTTGGAGTTCATAAAGCCCATAAAAGTGGGAAAATCTCCAGGACCTGATCAGATGATGCCTGGAACACTGCGGGAAGCGAGTGAAGTGATTGCTGGGCCCCTTGTTGAGATATTTGCATCGTCAATTGTCACAGATGAGGTACTGGAAGATATGAGGCTTGTGAACTTGATGCGATTACTGACAATATTTAAGAAGGATGATAAGGAAAATCTAGTGAGCCTGATATCAGCGGAGGGCAAGTTGTTGGTAAGGATTATGAGGCACAAGATGTGCATGGATTTTGAAAAGCCAGGACTGATAAGTGATAGACAACATGGCTCGAAGCATGGAAAGTTGTGTCTCACTAAACAGACTGAGTGTTTGAAGAAGTGACTAAGAGGATTCATTGAGGCAGAGTGTACATTGTTGATTAGGACTTCAGTAAGGCATTTGACAACTTTCTGCATGGTAGTTTGGTTAACAATTTTAGTTGACATGAAATACAAGGAGAACTAGCCATGCGTGTATGGAATTAGCCCGAAGGCAGGAGACAGACGGTGGTGATGATTGTTTTTCGAACGGGAGGGTTGTGACCATTGGTGTGCTACAAGGATTGGTGCTGGCTCCACTGCTTTTCACTATTCACATAAATCATTTGGATGTGAACATTGCAGCAATAGTTGCTAAGTTTGCAGATGACACCGAAATTGATGGTGTAGTGGATAGCAAAGATGGTTCACCTCAAAGTATAATGGGATCTTAATCAGATGGACAGATGGGCTGAGAATAGGCAGATGGCTTTTAAACTAGATAAATGGGAAGTGTTGCATCTTGGAAATGCAAATCAGGGCAGGACATATACACTTAATGTTAAGGTCCTGGGGAATGTTGGTGAACAAAGAGACCTTGGAATGCAGGTTCATAGTTTCTTGAAAGTAGAGTCGCAAGTAGATGGGATAGTGAAGAAGGCCTTTGATATGCTTTCCTTGATTGGCCTGTGCTTTGACTATAAGAATTGGGTGGTCATGTTGCTGCTGTACAGCACATTACTTTGGCCACTTTTAGAGTACTGCATTCAATTCTGGTCTCCCTCCTTTTAGAAATATATTGTGAAACTTGAAGGGAGTCAGGAAAGATTCACAAGGATGCTGCCTGGATTGGAGCAATAGAGAGCGCGCAAGTTGGCTGGGTTCTTTTATTCCTGTAACGTGAGGAGCATGTAAAGTGTGTATAGCCAAGGTCTTTTTCCCCAAAACTAGAGGGCATGGATTTCTGATGAGAGGGTAAAGATTTAGAAATGACCGAAGGAGCAACGTTTTCACACAGAGAGTGGTGCATGTGTGGAATGAGCTGCCAGCGAAGGTGGTGGAGGGTTTTACAATTTCAACGTCTAAATGGAATTTGGATGGGTACATGAAGAGGAAGGGTTTACATCAATATTGGCCAAATGTGATTAGTTTCATTTGGGACATCCCATCAGCATGAATCAGTTAGTCTGAAGCGTCTTATTCCGTGCTGTGCATCTCCAAGAATCTGACTCTATCTGACCTTGAACCAATATCGTATTAATTCATCATTCCCGGACATACTAACCTATGTTGCTAGATATGATAGAAATGTCTACATTTCAGCATTCTGAAGCCTGCAAACACATCCTTCCATAACACTGACTCAGAGTCTCTCTCCCTCTGTCTATTTCCCAAATCCCTCCCATTTGTTGGTGTTTAAACTGCTTCCCCACCATCCTGTTTTAATTGTCTAGTTTTAAAGTGAATAACTGTCCTATATCTTTTCCTGCCCTTGAATGTTGCTCATCCAAGAGCATCAGCTTCCAAAACTACGAAGATCAGCAACAATGTTCAAAAAGCATTGCTTGCGTTTTCTTTGACTTCCTCGTGTCCTGCCCTGTGCTCCATGTTGGATAGTGGGGTGTTAGCAGTTTTGAGGGACAACTTTGTAACTTGCTCTATGCCTATCCATTGAACGCCTGTGTTAATCACTCTCTGCTACTCATGTGCTCAGTAAAATGTTAGTGATTCAGACCAGGCTTCTCATTTGCATTTGACTGACATTTGAATTAACTCTAGTTTTTTGTACGTTCGTGGAAACGATGGGGACGGTTTCCGGGAGGCTGTGTTTTAAGCTGCTGTGGAAATTCAGGAAGACCAGAGGCTTTGGTGATCCAACTCTGGGTGAAACATGGTGACTGTAGTTACAACATCTGGATCTGCACCATGACCAACAAATAGAGCAGAGGCTGCAGAGAGGGGAATCTCTATAAAATGGGATGAGAGTATTACAATCAGATCAGTCATGGTTTTGAAGAATGTTGCAGCAGGAGTGAATGGCTCTCTCATGCAACTTATTCAGATATTCCTGTTAGTACCAAGCCAATTCCTCTTCTCTCCCAGTGTCCCGGACTGGTGGGGAGTGGGTCGCCTCCTTCTGTTCCTGGGGAACAGAAATCTGGGGCCTCACTAGCCTCCAGATTTCCCTGTATCCCAGTCTCGAACAATTGAGTGGCTGCCTCCTGTTCCTTGTCACAATGTCGAGCAGTTGAGTGTCTACCTCCTGTCCCTGTGTCCCAGTCTCGAACAGTTGAAAGACTGCCTCCTGTTCTTGTGTCCCAGTCTCGAGCAGTTGAGTGTCTCCCTCCTGTCCCTGTTTCCCAGTCTTGAGCAGTTGAGTGACTACCTCCTGTTTCTCCCTGTTCCTGAGCAGCAGTTTCAATGCTCTGAATGATGTCACAAGGTTACGAAAGGACTTGATAACAGGGAATCTCAAACTTGGAGCAGCATTACACAAAGATATCTAGATACTTCTCCACCAAACATTTTATACTGTTGTTATTTTATTCCTGTCTCCTTTTATAAACAGGGTGAAACGTATACAACAGTGCAGTGTTCCCACAATACTCCCACATGCAGGGAAGACAGATTATGAAGATTGAAATATTTATGGTCTATCCCTCAGCAACCCTCATCCATTCCATCCAAACCAAGTAAATGTTCCCTTTCATTGTGATATGTAAAATGATATAAGAAACTGGTTAACTGAAACTGTTTGTTTGGTGACTGTGACTAATGACAGTCTCCGTGGATTCTAATTATCCCAGTGGAGGGTTTCCATCTTTTCATGATAAAAGAGCTCCATTCAATATGTTATCCCATGGTATGGGCGGGAGCACCACCGATAGCACTAACAGGGATCGGCAGCTCCAGAGAGAGGGAGAGATCAGAAACTGGGAATATTCGACTGGAAAGTTCCAACAATGAATCAGAATCTGAGAACATTAGACTGGAATGTTATAACAATGGATCAGAATCTGAGAACAATAGACTGGAAAGTTCCAACAATGGACAGGAGGTTATCCTATTATGTTTGGATTCTTTCCACGTTTTATTATTGGCCGTTAACATTGCGGATCAGATATGGACTTTACATTATTCAACGTTTTTATTATCCTATCCTGGCTATTGTTGGTGTCCCTGGTAAGTTTCACTGTCGATTTATTTTTGCATGAACCATGTGCGACTGTATTACTCTTATTTTCATTTCCTCTACTCTGTAAGTATTCACGCTCCAAACCACAACAAACAACAGTGAACTTTTTCATTCTTTCTCTCCTTCGTTAGTTCTGGAACTGAGCCTTGTTGGTTGACCTACTCACTTTCAGGTATGAACCAGGATTCATTGCATCACTGCCCTTTCTATTTAAATATTTAAAGCTTGGAGGTCACTGTCTTCTGTTCTGGATGCAAACTCCATTTCCTTCCTCTGACTCCATCTCATCCCTGACCAATAACTGAGGCTGAAACAGACGAGTCACAACTACGGTGATGCCTTTGGCCACAAGCTGATTACTGACACCATATCCTGGCCATTACTAATTTTAACTATTGACAACTGCATAATATACTTCACTGGTTCATCCCTTCTGCTGTTTGAATCTTGAGTGTAGTTACAGCATCTGCGTCTGCAACATGAACAATAAATGGAGCAGAGCCTGCAGAGACGGGAAGTTCTGAAACCACAGAGTGTGTGGGGAAAGGGATCTGCTAAATCTGCCTGTGTTTTAACGAGGATGCACACATTCTTTCCTTCTCCCCTTTAAATACATCCATGCAAATTCACCCTCTCCTCCACGCACACAAACACACTCCCCCTCTCTCACATGCACACACACACTCTCCTCTCTCTCACACGCACGCACACCCTTTCTCTCCCTGCCAAACACTCACATGTTCACCCTTACTCTCTCATAAACACACACACACTCTCTCTCCATCCCACAGACACTCCATCTTATTTTCAAACACACACACACGCACGTGCGCGCAAACACACAGACACATCGACACACACACGTACACATCTGATCTGTAAGATGAATTTTTATTTGCTGGCTTTTATTTCCAGATGCATTATATTTTCTCAAAAAATATACAGTTTGTAGACCATCAGTCAATGTGATATTTTAGGAACTCCTACTTTGGAAATAAACCCAGTCTGATTCCAGGTGAAGACACATACAGACCCCAAACAAGACTGCATGCCTAAAATACGTTGTCCTACTGGAAGGGTCACCTCAATTACATTGATAATACGTGAAGGCATCTCCAGGCAGGAGTGTAAAGGAACTCTGGGATTTGCATATTCATCAATAAAAACCTACATCTCCATTCTAACCGAATTAAGATTTAGCAGCCATCTTAGATGTGCTCAATTCATGTGCATGTGTTGTATAAGCCTTTCATCTTTTCCTAATAAATTTTGTGCCTAAGGTCTTCTCTCTCTAACACCTGACGAAGGAGCAAGACAATGAAAGCTTGTGTTTTCAAATAAACTCGTCAGACGATAATCTGGTGCCATGCGATTATTGACCTTACTCAATCCAGTCCAAAGCTAGCACCTCCATATCATTGCTTTTATTGGTTAGCCAATTTTCTCTCCAAGCAAATAAATTGTCCCAACCCCATGTGCTCTTGTCTTGCATATTAATCTTTCGTCATGCATGTTATGCATTGCTTTCTTGAAGTCCAGATATAATACATTTTTCAGATCCCCATTATCCAACTTGTTTGTCACACTTATTAATACGAAAAAGTTAGGAAAATCATTCAAATGTGATTTATCCTTAATACAATCATGTCGACTTTGATGGACTGTGGGTTGACTTTCAAAGTCTCCTGTGGTTAATTCCTTAAGAACAGGTTGGAACAATTTGTCTTCAGTCCCAATTGTTTGTTCATACCTTTCCATTCCCGAGTGAAGTTGGTTATTCTAAGTTCTTCCCTTTCGATAACCTCGACAGTCCGTTTCAATTCCTGTGAAATAGGCACGAGGCTGTGAAAGATCTACTGCAATTGCTGTGTCTGGGGCATGGGTGTCTGATTGGACTCATTCTGTTCCTGCTTTATACACATGATGGACTGAATGTCCTCCTGATATTCTTACACTATAGCTTCGATGTCTTGCATGTCTTGCGCCTGTTCCTGACCAAACCGCTCAAGATATCATTTTCCTTATCCTGTTGCACAATGAAAAGCTTGGAGACTTATGCAATCTCCCTACTGTTATGCCACATTTCGAGTGTTGAATTAAGCAGGCAGGTTGGGTTGGTAGCTCAGCAGTTAGCACTGCTGCCTCCCAGCACCAGAGATCTGGTTCAATTTCAGTCTCGGGTCACTGTTTGTGTGGATTATGCATATTCTTCCTGTGCCTGCAAGGGGTGCCTGTCGGGTACTTCAGTTTCCTCCCAAAGTCCCAAGATGTGCCATGAGTCATTGAAAATATTAGGTTGCAGAGATTGGATTGGGAAGGGGTTAGGGAGTGGGGTTTGTATGGTATGGCCTTCAGAGGATCAGCGTGGAGTCGATGGGTCAAATGGTCTGCTTCCACACTATAGGGATTCTATGATTAACACCTTCATTGCAGATATCACTTGAGGAATAATATCTGAGTTAATACTAGTATCCTTTCTTCTTGAGGAGATTAAATCTGTGCACATTACTCCAGAAGTGATCTCACTAAGACCCTGTACAGCAGCAGCCACACTTTACCAGCCTGCTGTAAGGTTACTACTCAGGTTAGAGCAGACTCAGCTGTCACGGGCATACACAATTTTCTTGAAAATGAATGGTGTGCTGACCTTCATTTCAGGATGTTTTGAGTACAGGTGTAAGGGTGTCTTACTGCAGCTGTACAGGGCCTTGGTGAGACCCCATCTTGAACATTGTCCAGTATTGTGTGCAGGTTTGGTCTCCGTACCTAATAAAGGACAAACCTGACATTGAGGGAGAGCAGCGAAGGATGACCAGACTGATCTCTGGGATGACAGGCTTGTTGTGGGAACAGAGTTTGGGGCAACTGTGCCTGCATTCCATGAGGTTTAGGAAAATGGGTGAACTATATTAAACTCTGACATGGCGAGACAGATTGGAAGCAAGGATGATAATTCCCCTGGGCGGGATTTCCAAAACACAGGCTCACAGTGTTGGGTACAGACAGGCCAAAGTGCGTTGAGATGAGACTAAATGTCTGCACTCAGAGACTGGTGAATTTGGGGAATTATTTCCCTGATCAGGCTGTGAAAGCTAAGGTACTGAAAATAAATAAGGATTTCAAGACACAGAAGGGATGGGGACAGTGCAGGAGTTTGTTGTGGAGGCATAGAATCAGCAATAATTACAGAAGTGTGTCACAATTCTACTTTCTACCAAATGTCATGGATTGTACCTTTCACTAACAAGGGTAATCACATTCATTTCTATTCAGGTTCTGTCTAATACTGTTCCAAATGTCTAACCACTGATTGCGGTGAAAATTTGACAAATTTTAAGTTACCAGTCTCTCCAAGAAATACAATGGAAAAAAAAGAGAATTCTTGAATCGCCTGCATTTTTTAATGAAAACATAATTCTGTTTGATAATGACCATTAATTTTATTTCAACCGATCAACCAAGTTACCTTGTTTTAATCCTGTTTACTGATCTTTATGACTATTTAATCAACATCAAGGTAAGCTACTTGAAAGCATTGGAACAGTCTTTTTTTTAGAATTCTAACATGTATTATAAAATTTTCAAAATTCTGTTTGTGCTCTTAGAAGAATCAGAAATTTAATATTGCGATGTGATTTTGCAGTGTGTAGAAATGAACAGGAATTATTGCAGTGAAAACCTAAATTTCCAAGGGTGAGATCACTGTGATCATTCATATGAGCAAAAGTCAGATACCTGTATTTACAATGAGTTTTGGATGGTACGTCATTGATTCTATTATGGGATAGTTGACCTGAAATGAAAATGCATTTTTATATTGTAGCATTGTTCCAATGGATTAAGTTAAACAATGGCCTAAATTAATACGTGAATTTCAGTATTCCCTTCAAAGGACAAACTTAAATTATTCCACAATTATTGTAATAATGATGACTTGATAATTAATATTGTAATCTGAACAAATATATTTACTAATATTTTGAAAGCACTTTGCTCTGATGTTGATTGGATGTTCATTAAGATCGGTAAACTGAAGAATAAAATATATTTATGGATTAAAGAAAAAATGAGCCATTCAGTAATTTTGCTCAAAAGTGCAGATGATGCAAAAATTATGTTTTCATTACTTGAAGAAACATGCATTGTTAATTGATGTAATTTTGCAGCGCACATGGTCCAAAAAAGCTAACATCCATTTAATGTGATTTATCAGATAAAGATTACTTTCTTGTTTTGCTTTTTTTTAAGCAGTACTTTCAAGAATTCGAAAATGATTATATTTGTACAACTGAACAACAAATCTATGTGACTACACTTCACGCAAAAAACCAAAGGAAATTTAGAATATTCTTAGCACGAGAATTATGTAGCATTCAAACAAAATAAATGTTTGAATTGAATTGAAATATAATCAAAGCAAGTCAAACAAGATTCCACTATTGCAATAAAGAGCAATTTGCATTCCATTATTGAACTAAAAATCAACTAGGATGGCACTATTACCATAAAAATCAGCATTTGCTATATGTGTTACACCAAACAGTGCGATATGTGTACATCAGTTGATGTACTGAAACATAATTCCACACATAAAACTGGATGTACTGGATTTGAACAAGCATTAAATATTGGAAATAAGAATGAATGTGCATTTAAATCAGTTAATGCCAAATTTAAATTGGTGAGATATCTCAAATTGCTATGCAACTGTGTAATGTGTGGAAATGCACAGTAATTCTTGGCGTGAATAGAAATCGAACATGTCTTAACTAATAAGGCTGAACATTAATTTCATAATTATATTGCGCATTCACATCGGAAGGGATAACATGTTTACTATGAGTGGTGGATGGGAAATCATGGGTTGTTTTTGTGGATGTGTTAACCTGGTAAGAATGATTACAATTTTTTATTTTAATATTGATGCCAAGAAACAATGGATTAAACGAAAATGTGAATCTCATGATGCCTGTCACAAAGACTAAACTGAATTACCATCTGAGTATTGGAATGGCAATAAATTGATAATTAATGTTAGAGCTCTGGCAAATTAAATGATTAAATATTTTCAAATTTGTTTGCTCTAATATTGATTAGACATTCATTAAGATCAGTGAATTAAAGATTAAAATGCTGTGGTGATGTTTTGGAAAAAAAAACATTGAGGGATTGTTAAACAGTATTATTTTGTCATTCATAATTCTCAGTTATTCAAGAATTTGGAGGACAATTGACGATACAAATATCTCAGCAATGGGCCCATCAATCACTTCACTCGCTTCCCACAGTGTTCTAGGGTACATCTGATCAGGTCCTGGAGATTTTCCCAGCTTTACGGGCTTTACGAACTCCAGCCTCTCCTTATCTGTAATGCAGGCACTTTTCAACGTGTCACGGTTTATTTCCAAAGTTCTTTAGCTTCCATGTCGTTCTGCACAGCCGATACTGGCTCACGATGCTTGTTTAGTATCGCCTCCATCTCCTGCGGTTTTTCACATCGGCAACCTTGCTGATCTTTAAGTGGCCCAAAACTCTCCTGAGTTACTCTTTTGTCCTTAACGTATGTGTAGAGTCCCTTTGGATTCTCCTTAATCATATTTGCCAGAACTAATTCATGTCCCCTTTATGGCCTCCGGATTTCCCTCTTATGTGTACTCCTACTGGCTTTAAACCCTTCTCGACAGTCACTTTAAATCCGGAATTAAGAGCCAAATGAAGATGATGAATCCATTTTCGATTTTTGGAAAAACCCATCAGGTTCGCTGATGGCCTTGAAGGAAGCAAACTGTCATCCTTACCTGGAATGGGTTACATGTGACTCCAGACCGACAACAACGTGTTTGTGTTGGGTAATGAATGCAGGCCCAACGAGTGATACCCTCATCCCGTGAATGAGTACTGACAAAAACCTTGACTCCTGCTCTCTCTCTCTCTCTACCTGACATATGTCTTCCCTCTTATTTGTAACCTGACACTCAATTTCTCCAGTCCTCCAGCATTCCTTACACCTACCAGCCTTATCCTTCACTCTAACAGGGAAAGACATCTCATTTTGACATCTCATTTTTAAGGGTTTCCCTTTCTCAGCTGGCCCCGTAACTGCGAATATCTGTTCCAAACCCGTTTGGAAGTTCTTGCTAATATCATCAAAATTGGCCTTCCTCCGATTTAGAGCATTATCTTTTAAACCCAGTTCGTCCTTTTCCATCTCTATTTCAAAACTAGTAGAATTATGATTATCTTTCTAAAAGTGCTTCCTCACTGATACCTCAGTCTCCTGCCCTGCCATATTTTCCAAGGGGAAGGTGACATTGAGTTCCTTCTCTGTGATGGAGAGCATTGGTCAAGCAGCTGCAGCGATTGTAACTGGGATTGGGGTCAACAGTGTCTTCGTCTCATTGGGCTGAATCGAACAATAAATTATCTCAGAGCCATTTTCATTGAGTGTGACAGAGGGATTGTCTGCACAAGGTCGAGCTCGTTTCCTGGTGCTACGTTATCGAAATCATCTCATTAACTACCTCCCCCACCCCATGGTGCCCCTCTCATTCAATAACAGCCCTATTCTCCCACCCATCACGGCTGTAGGTACTCACCATCGCACTGATACACTTGGATATTATGTTATCCCTGGCACTGGTGCCATCTTTAAAAGGCCAGTGGGCACACAGTTGTGCTTTTTTGATTTTGGAGCTGGTTTGTACAGTTTACCCCGAGCATGGCAGATAAGGGGCAATTACACTACGGTTTGTCGACAGGAGCACGGACTTCCTGGTGGATGGGCTAGTACGGGGGGACCATTCTCTTCCCAGAGGGGGCTCACACTATCAGACACACCTGGCATTGCCTGAGCTCACCACGCAGCTCAGTGTAGTATCTGCGGTCTGAAGAAATGCCCAGCAATACAGCACAACCATCAATAACCTGCCCCGTTCTTTCAGGATAAGGGTCACCGCATTCTCTCTGCTCCTTCACACTCACTGTATATCTGTTGCAGCAGCGACCCAGAACAACGTTCATGCTCCATCACTCTCACTGCTGCTTGCAACACCTTCCCTCTCTCTCTCTCTCTCTCTCTCTCCCTCCCCATTATACCCCCCACACGCACACAGTAATAACATTGCATGGATACGCCACTGTGGACTGATTCCCTCCAGACACCTCACCATATCTCCCACCACCTACACCAGCACTAACAGCAGGGGCAGCCTGCTCCCTCCATCCTCCCTCCCTCCCTTTCTCCCATTCCAGGAGAAACAGCCTTGAATAGATAGAAATGACCAAGCCTCGTGGAGATTCTGAACTATCCACGTCCCACCGACTGAGTAAGGAGCAGTATTCAGTGAAGGGCAATTCTCACTTTAAACTCACTGTCAGTTCCGTTTCCCCCCGGCACAATTAGAAGCCGTGTCCCTGATGCCATCTCCGTTTTGTGTCGAGCTGGTACAAATGGAATCCCCACGGTCTCGATGGGCAGGAGGGTGGGCTCACAACACATCATCACCACCACCTCCCAGGAAGGGCGCATGGAGGCTCCCTCCTACGTCTCCCCCTGCAAACAGCTCAGATGCTAAAACTAATCTATGAGATTTACTGCTCTCCGCACCTGTCCTGACATCTTCAATCATCTGTTCTCATATACATCTTGGGCCCTCTGTTCCTGCACCTCCTTTATAACGGTAGAACCTGTTTTATATTGTGTTTCAATGTCCTTCCTACGAAAGAGCATCTCATCACACTGCGCTGCATTGATCCTCATCTGTCATGCACCTAAACACTACACCAATTTATAACTTTCCTGTTTGGAGAGGATTGTCATTGCACTTAGGCCCTCAGAGTGGAACATGTTCATGTGGAAAAATGTCTGCGCTCTTTCTGCAATGTGGAAATGGTTTTTCACTGGGTAGTATTTCCAACACACAGAGTGAGCCGCTTTCCAAGGCAATGAGATTAATTTGAATGCACTTCCTTTAACTTGGAATTATTAATACAAGTAATCTTACCTTTGAGAAAGGATTGAAAAGACATAAACCAGACCAGCAAAGTGTGGGCTTGTATCACTTTAAAGAAAAGTGGGAAAGGGAGAGGAAGGAAGAGTGATTTTGACCCCGTTTCAGTGATTCACACCAAAAACAAGAAGAACTCCCATTGCACAGAGATGCAGAGATAGAGATTCACACACTAATACAGGAGCACATGTAACAAGCACAGAGAGATAGACATGCACACAGTGGTTAACAGAGACATATGTAGACTTGCAGGAATAGACAAACACCAACAGTAATATGCAGACACATACTTGGACATACAAATACACATACACTCATCGAGTTATAAAGGGTATTTGCATACAGGCCTATCGACCCATACAGTCCATGCTGACCATAATCCCAAGCTAAATCATTCCCACTGTCTGCACTGAGCCCAGATTTGTCCAAGTGTTCTCTTATTCTTGTACTTAACCAAATGCGTTTAAAAAATATAACTTGACCCAAAATCCATCGCTTCCTCAGGAAATTCATTCCCTACACGAACCACATGCTGTCTAAAAAAAGAATCAATTCACAGGTCGTGATCAGGTGGACCCAAGAACTTTGTAGGAAGCTAAGGATGTGATTGCTGGGTCCCTTTCTGAGACTTTGTCATCGTCAATAGCCACAGGTGAGATGCTGGAAGTCATGAGTTTGACTAAAGTTTTGCTATTAAACAAAATGGAAAGAAAAAAGCCAAGAACTATAGATTGGGGAGTCTGACATAAGTGGTGGGCACGGTGTTGGAGGGAATCATGAGCTACAGGATTTACATGCATTTGGAAAGGCAAGAACTGATTAGGGATAGGCAACATTGAAGACTGCTGATGCTGGAGATCATAGTCTAGATAGAGTGGTACTGGAAAAGCACAGTAGGTCACGCAGCATCTGACGAGCAGGAAAATCGACGTTCTGGGCAAAAACCCTTTATCTGGATAGTGAAATGTGGTTGTGCATGGATAATCATGTCTCACTAATCTGATTTAGTTTTTTGTTGAGAAGTAATGGAGAGGATTGGTGATGGCAGAACGCTGGATGTGATCTATATGGACTTCAGTTAGGCATTCGACACAGTTCCCCATGGAGACTGGTTAGCAAGGTTAGATCACATGGAATAGAGGGAGAATTAGCTAGTTGGATACAGAACTGGCTTAAAGGTAGAGGACAGAGGGTGCTTGTGGAGGGTTGTTTTGCAGACTGGAGGCCTGTGACCAGTGGAGTGCCACACGGATTTGTGTTGGGTCCGCTACATTTCGTCATTAATATTAATGATTACAATATGGACATAGGACAGTTAGTAAGTTTGCAAATGACGCCAAAATTGGGAGGTGTAGTGGCCAGCAAAGAAGGTTACCTCAGATTACGACGGGATCTTAATCAGATGGGCCAATGGACCGAAGAGTGGCAGACAGAGTTTAATTTAGATAAGTGTGAGATGCTGCATATTAGAAAGGCAAATCTGGGCAGGACTTATACACTTACAGTTAAAGTCTTGGGGAGTGTTGCTGAGAAAATTGACCTCAGAGTACAGGTTTATAGTCCCTTGAAAGTGGATTTGCATGTAGATAGGACAGTGAAGAAAGCATTTGATATGTTGTTGGTCAGTGCATTGTGTATATGCGTTAGGAGACTGGATTGCGACTGTACAGGACATTGGTTCGGCCACTGTTGGAATAATGTATGCAATTCTGATCTCCCTGCTCTGTAGGAAGGATATTGTGAAACTTGAAAGGTTCAAGAAGGGTTTACACTGATTTTGCTATGATTGGAGGGTTTGAATTAGAGGGAGAGGCTGAATAGGCTGAGCCTGTTTTCCCTGGAGAATCTGAGGATGAGGGTTGATGTTAGAGATTAGCAAAATCATGGGTGCAACAGATAGAGTAAATAGCCAACGTCTTTTTCCTAGGGTAGTAGAGTTAAAATCTAGATGGCAAAGGTTTAAGGTGGTATAGGAAAGACAAAAAAGGGTTCTAATGGGCAACATCTTCATGTAGAGGATGGTCCGTGTGTAATGAGCTGCCAGAGGAAGGTATTGAGGCTGGCACAATTACAATATTTAATAGGCATCTGGATGGACAGATGAATGGGAAGTGTTTAGATAGAAATTGACCAAATGCCGGCAAATGGCATGAGAATACGTTTGGCTATCTGGTTAGCATGGACACGTTGGACCAAAAGGTCTGTTTCCCCGCTATACAGCTCTATGACGCTATGCCTTTTATGAAACTTCCTACTCTTACCTTAAAACAATCCCCCAATCGAGAGAAAAGAGACCTAACATTCAACATTATCAAGCCTTTCATGATATTATAAACCTCTACAAGGTTACCTCTCAGCCTCCTACGCTCCAGTAGAAAATGTCTGAGTCTGTTGAGCCTGTCCTTATAATTCAATAAGGACAGGCTCAACAGACTCAGACTCAGTCCGTTCCCAACAACATCCTGATAAACCTCTTCTGAACTCTCCCGAACTTGATAATATTCTCCATATAACAGGGCGACCAGAACTGCACATAGTCCTCCAGGACATGCCTCACGAAAGTCCTGTGCAACCAGAACATAACAACCCAACTCCTGTACTCAAAGGACTGGCCACTACTATTCGTCATTTATATAAATGGGTTGGATGTGAACATAGGAGATATAGCTAGTAAATTTGCAGATGACACCAAAATTGGAGGTGTAGTGAACAGTTAAGAACGTTACCACTGAGTGAATTGGAATCTTGATCAGGTGGGCCAATGGACTGAGGAGTGGCAGATGGAGCTATATTTAGAAAAATGCGAGATGCTTCATTTTGGAAAAGCAATTCAGAGCAGGACTTACACACTTAATGATAAAGTCCTGGAGAGTGTTGCTGAACAAAGACACCTTGGAGTACAGGTTCATATTTCCTTGAAAGTAGAGTTGCAGGTAGATAGGATAGTGAAGTAGGTGTTTAATATGCTTCCCTTTATTGTTCAAACCACTGAGTACAAGTGTTGGGAGGTCATGTTGCGGTTGTGCAGGACATTGTCTCATTCCTCTCGGAAAGATGTTGAGAAACTTGGAAGGGTTCAGAAAAGATTTACAAGGATGTTGCCACGGCAGGAGGATGTTGCCAGGACTGGAGGATTTGAGCTGTAGGGAGAGCCAGAAGAGGCTGGGGCTGTTTATAAAATCATGAGAGGCATGCATGGGGTAAATAGACAATGTATTTTTCCCGGGGTGGGCGAGTCCACAACTAGAGGGCATAGGTTTAGGATGCGAGGGGAAAAAAGTAAAAGGGACCTCAGGGGCAATTTTTATGCGTAGAGGTTTGTATGTGTATGGAATGAGTTGGCAGAAGCTGGTCAAATTAAAGTATTTAAAAGACAACTGGATGAGTGTATTAATAGGAAGGGTTCAGAGGGATATGGACAAGAGTTGGCAAAATTGACATGATTAGCTTAGGGTATCTGGTCGACATGGACAAGTTGTACCAGAGGGCCTGTTTCCGTGCAGTACATCTCTATGACTCTATGTCTCTACAATGAAGGTCAACACGTGAAACATCTTAATAACCACCCTGTATACATATGAAGCAAACTTCAAAGAATTATGTCTGAAACCCGAGGTTGCTCTGTTCTACAACATTACCAATGGCTCAACATTTAATTGTATAATTGTTTTATTAGTTTGTTTTACCAAAGTACAATACCTTGCATTTATCAACAATAAACTCCATCTACAATTCTTTAGCCCAGTGAGTAATAATAATGGAAAGAAAGGGTGGAAAGTAATCAGTTGCCTTGTATCATTTAATGGTTTCAGAAAGAGGGTAGTCACACGCTAGAGATGGGAAACAGTGATCGGTGTTTCAGGCCAGAAAGTATGCTCGTCTTTGTCTCTGATGTTCAGTGTTGATACCTATTTGAGTTCCTTCACAGTGCAGAGTGTTTCTACAGGATTTCATTCCTCATATTGCAGACTACAGATAATAGCCATTTAAACTGGAAATAATAATAAAGATGTTCATAGTTTATCTCGAAGGCAGAGCATATAAACTCGATATCCTACAGTTGAGGCAAATACCTTGCATTTTTAACAACGTTATTATTCTAACTGGGTAATTCAGTAACGTGAACCACATTTCAATGAATCCATATCGATCTGAAAGATGGCATTTAAAGTTAAAAGTTTGGGCATGGTTTAGATCTTGTGTAGTCGGTAGTATCCCTGCCTCTGAGGCAGAGCTCTGGATTCTATTCCAATTCGTGAAATTGCCTGGTAGTGTCCCTAGCTCGAGACCAGATTGTCTAGATTCTGGTGCAGCATGTCAGAACAGGCTGATGAACAAACACACAGGAGAATAATGTTGTGACTTTTGGGTCTATTGTGGGGTGGTGGTAGTGTCCCTGCCTCTGGCCCCAAAGGTCTACGTTCTAATCCTACTAGAGGTGTTTTATAATATGTTTGAACGTGTTGACTAAAATGATTTTAAAATTGTGGTTTGATCACGATGGAAGATGTGTTAGTATTGAATTTCAGAATTTAAAGCCAGGAAGCACAGACCTTGGGTGGGAGGCGCATTTGCACTTTCTAGAGGTTTATAAATTCCTGAAGTGCATGGATAGGGGGTGAGTAGTCAAGATCTTTTCCCCATGTTTGGAAGTCTAAAATTAGTACGCATAGATTTAATGTGAGAGGGAAAAGATTTTAAAGTGACCTCGAGGCAACTTTTTCACTCAGAAAGTGGAGCGTGTACATAAGAAATGCCAGAAGAAGTGATGGAGGTAGGTATAATTACAACATTTATAAGGCACCCAGATGGGTATATTAATAGGAAGGATTTAGAGTGATATGGGCCAATTGCTGGCAAATAGATTAGATTAGCTACAGTGTAGCACAAGTCCACACCAACCCTCTGAAGAGTTACCCACCCAGAACATCTCACCACATTTACCCCTAATGCACCTGACATTATGTGCAACTTTGCATAGCTTATTCACATAACCTGCACAACTTTGGACTGTGGGAGGAAACCTACGCAGACACAGCGAGAATGTACAAAATCCACACAGTCAGTCACCTGAGCCAGCAATCAAACACAGGTCCCTGGTACTGTGAGGCAGTAGCACTGAGCCACTGCACCACCCCAAGTAGGGCACGATTAATTTCAGAAATCAGGTTGGCATGGACGAGTTGGTCAAAAGTGTTTGCTTCCGTGCTGTACAATTCTAAGATTCATCAAGCCATTTTATCTAAGTCCCTGTGTAATCTTCATTGTCCACTATATAGCCAAAATTGGTTTCATCCACAATCTTTCTCACCATGCCTTCTATAATTCTCATCTGAATCATTTGTCTAAATGTCAAACAAAAATGGATTGAGCACAAGTCCCTGTGGAACACCACTGTGCACAGTGTCACAAAGCTGGTACCTTTTCTCTAAAAGCTTCCTTTTTAAAAGATACTGTGTCCTTGAATTTTTTTCAGAGTGGTCGTAAATAGTTCCCGGCTCCAAGGTGATTGGTTCGGTACAGAGATTAAACGGTTTTGTGATTCAAGGTATAATGAAAGGGGAGTGGTCAGCTCTCTATGTGAGCAGTTCAGTCCAGAACCAGTTTGTAGTTCAGCTGTGTGGATAGGCTCTCTCTCTCTCTCACTCTCTCTCTCTCTCTCCTTCTACCCTTCTAGCTTCAACCTGTAAGCATTTGTTTTCACTGTGCACTTACTGAAACAAATTACAAAGTTACGGTCTGCGCAGCCTGGTTAAGAAAATTTTGAGTGGTCTGGCCTAGTCCATAACAACAGGCCTCCAGTCTGAAAAACACGCCTCCCCGATAATGCTGTCTCCTGCTATTAGGCAAACATACACAGACACGTACACAGACACGTACATAGACACACACACCCAGACACACACACACACACAGAGACATACACACGCACACAGATGCACATACACAAATACACAGACACAAAGACACGCACACAGAGACACACTGACATACACACAGACACACACACACACAGACAACACATGCACACAGACACACATAGACGCACAAAGAGACATACACACACCGACATATACACACACGCTCAGACACATACACAGAGAGACACACATGCATGCGCGTGCCACACACTCACACATCGTAGCGTCTTTAGGACATAAGTCGATAACAAAGTTATGATTAAAGATGCTCAAGGATTGTTATGAGAGGGTAGTAGAACTGGCTTGAAAAACATGTCATCCATGATCAGTAGTTCAGTAGACTGGATGGGCCAAATGGCCTTTTTTCTGCTCTAATGTTTTACGCTCTATGGTACATGCATTTGTCTGTGTTAGTGTTTGTATTTACATGTGCATGTGTGTCTGTGTGGCCATGTTTTTGGGTGTCTGTACTTTTGTGTGTTTGAGTGTGTCTGTGTGCGCACGTCTGTGTGACTGTTTGAGTGTGTCTATATATGCCTGTCTGTGTATGTATCTGTGTGTGTGTGTCTGCATATGTTTGTGTTAATCATTATTTTTAGAAATGGAAATATCAATGTACATTTTTGTAATTTCTATACTGTTTGTCATTCATCTTTCCATCATAGCTTGAGGAACTTTGTTTCCATCTTGAATTTGTTATTTTAACAGATGAAGGAAATCTACATGACTTCTTCCTAGGACGACCATGACCTAATATGCGACCTATATCATAGGCCATATCATCAAACTGGTTGCAACAATAATTTGCTGTGACCAGTGGAGGAGAGGCAGTAGAAAAGAAAACACTTACTCAACAACCCAGGGAACTCTGGACCGGTGAGCCTGACATCAGTGGTCGGTGAGTTGTTGGAGGGGATTCTGAGGAATAGCCAATTGCATGCATTTTCAAAGGTAAGGATTGATTTGGGATAGTCACCATAGCTTTTTGCATGAGAAATCGTGTCACACTAATTTGACTGAGTCTGTTAGAGAGGTGACAAAGCAGATTGATGAAGGCAGTGTTGCGGATGCTTTCCATATAGACTGGAGCAATTCTTCGACAAGATTCTGCATATTAGGCAAGTTAGTAAGGTTAGGTCACATGGGAAACAGAGCACCCAAGCCAATTGAATACAAAAGTAGATTGAAGGGAGGCGACAATGGTTGGTAGAGGATTGCTTTTCAGTCTGGAGGCCTGTGAACAGTAGTGTGCCACAAGGATCAGTGCTGAGCCCACTGCTTTTCGTCATTTATATAAATGATGTGGATGTCACCATAGGTGGCAATGGTAGCAAGTTTGCAGATTACACTACAATTGTTGGTGTTGTGGGTAATGAAGAAAAATATCTCAGAGTGCAATGACACCTCGATCAGATGGGGCAATGAGCTGACAAGTGGCAGATGGTGTTTAATTCAGATAAATGTGAAGTGCTGCATTTTGGAAAGCAAATCGGGGTACTTAATGGAAATGTCTTGGAGGATGTTGGTAAGCAACGAGAGAGAGAGATGTAGGTGCAACGCTCCTTCAAAGTGAACAGGATAGTGTTTGGCATGTTTGCCTTCATTGGTCAGAGCATTGAGTTTTGGAGTTGGGATGTCATGTTACAGCTGTACAGGATGTCAGTGAGGCCACATTTTGGAATACTGTGTGCAGTCTGGTCTCCCTGCTGGACGAAGGTTGTTGTGAAACTTGTAAGGGTTCAGAAAAGATTTACAAGGATGTTGCCAGGTTTGGAGAGTTTGAGCTAGAAGCAGAGGTTGAACATGCTAAAGCGGTTATCCCTGTAGAATCACGGACTTAGGGCTGACCCTATAGTGATTTATAAAATCATAAGGGACATGGATTTTGTAAATAGACAAGGTCTATTTCCCAGAATAGGGGATTCGAAAAATAGAGGGTATAGGTTTAAGTTGCAAGGGAAATATTTTAGATGTAATTTCAAGGCAATGATTTCATACAGAGGGAGATGTGCATATGGGATTATCTGCCAGAGGAATTGGTGGGGTCTGGTATCTTGATGGGTATCTGAATAAGGGGGTATACAGGAATATGAGCCAAATGCTTAAAAAATCAGACTCGATCAAATTGAGATGTCTGATCAGTACGGAAAAAACGTGCATGCTACATGACCCTATAAGTGGGATGAGGAGACATTCTAAACAGGCATTTCATGTGGGAATTCTCTTCCCCAAAGATTTGAGATGCCTCTTTGTTTACATTGATTCAAAACTGAGTTAGTTAAATATTTGACAGAGAAGTGAGTCATGGATAATGGGGTACAGACAGGAAAGTGGGTCTGATTCCACAACCTGATCAGCCACATTCTTTGTGCCTGGTGGAGAAGGCTCAAAGTGTCTAATGACCCACTCCTACTCCTCAGTCCCGTGTTTCTGTGTTCCATTAAGCCCCTCAAACCTGTTAGACAGGAGCAGTTAGAGGCTACTTACTGCTATACCCTGGTGCACAGAAACAGAGGCAATTATTCAGCCCCTCAAAACTGTCACACACAATTTGGGCTGGTTTGGAAAATGTAATTGGAAAACTCAGGCTGGTAGGAAAGAGGTCGCTCACCCCTCCCTGCAACTTATGCTTCATTTGTTGGTCATGTTGTAGACCCAGTTTCACTGTGAATACATTCCCCATACCTCAACCAGAGATCGTCAAGACAATCTGGCAACATTCAATAACAGAGCCTCCAGGAAAATAACACCCTCTACTTTCCAATAATAGAATGTGAGGACGCCACTAAACACGGGTATGTCATTCATCCACACGCCCCCATCCCCCCCCCCCCCACCCCCACCCCCACCACCACAAGCATGTCTTCATCCACAATAAGATCATAAGGTCTAATATCCTCTTTCATGTCCAGTTCTTCACAGCCCTCACCTCTGACTGGTCAAAAAGCACTCCCTGCCCCCACACTGTGACCTATTGGTATGAGCAAAAGATGTGAACACAAGGGCTCAAGGAAGTGTGACCGGACCTGACATCAAGGCAGAATTTAACTGATGTTGGTCTCAAGGAGCCTGAGCAAGATTGCACTTAATGGAAATGAGTTGCAAACTTCCCTGATTAGAGTGATTTGAAGCATAAAGCACAATGATTGTGGTTTGTGGACAAAAATCCATGCAGTCATGGACATGTCTGCAAAAGATCCTCAAGGTAGCTTCCTCAGCACAAACATCTTCAGCTGCTTCATAAATGTCTTGTGCATACCATAAGATTAGAAGTGGGGGTGTTCACTGACGATCACACAATATTCAGAAAAAATGCCCCCCTTCAGCTCCTGAACTAGTCTGTGTACATGTGCAGCAAGACCTGGACAACATTCAGGCTTGTGCTGTTGGAAGTATCGGTAACATTCATGGAACAGTGCTGCTGGACACTGCACATTTCCACAGTTAAAAGGAGGAGATTATTCAACTCCTCACGGTAGCTTCACAGGAAGATGAGGAAGTTATTTAGCTCAATGAAATTATTGGAGAAGTGTAGAGATAGCCCATTTAGTGCCTCAAACCAAATTCACAGGAACAGAAGGCGTCACGTGTTATGGATGACATCAGAGCTCCTCAAAAGTATTTGAAGGCATTGTCTTAGACGCTATTAATAATTAAGTGTTCTGATAGTTATATCCCATAAACATGTACTTGACAAAAAGGAAAGATCAGACACAGATTCTCAAATGCAGTTCTCCAATCGAGGAGGGAAAACAAATCAAGTGAGAATTTAGAGAGAAATGCAACCAGGAGAATTCAATTGAAGCTTTCAACTCTGTGGAGACCCCAATAGCTTCTGATGTCTCTGAGAAACCAAAACCCTTCTTGTAATGTGACTGCCAGAACTGCCCACAGTATTCTATCTATGGCCTAACCAATGGCATGTTTAACTCATATTATGTCGCCTCGATGAATGAACACTATGTCTACAGTCCCGTGTGATTTCTGAACTGGCTATTGCACTGTCCGGTCACATTCAGGGATGTGTGGAGAAACACCCTCTGACCTCCCTAGTGTTCTGCTATTCATTGAATTCTTCCATGTCTGGATCCTTCTTCCAAAGTGCATTACCTCATATTTATCAGCGGTCCATTCCATCTGCCAGTGATCTGACCATCTGACCATTCCACCAGTATCTTCCTGTAACGCAAGGCCTTCCTCCTCACTGCCAACCACCTGGCCAATTTTTGTTTCAAACACAAAATTACTTATTACACTCAGTCCCCACCCCCCACCACCACCCCCTCCACATTCACATTTACATCATTTATGAATACCACAAATAATTAGATACACTGCACTGCTCGCTGTGGTACACCACCAGATACTGGTCTATCTCTACCAGCGTTCCAGTAACTTTGGACCACATGGATGTTCTCCAGTTCTCTAGCACCTCCCTTGTGTGGTCAGATTCGACTTAAGCATTTAGGTCAGGACATTTCCTCTCTTGTCTCCAACAGCATCATGCGACACAACTCATCTGGACTTTACATCATCCAAAACCATCAATCCCAACTTGCATCTTATGTCAAACTGTTCATGAGCTTCCCAGTCCATCTTCTTGAATTTTGTACCTGCATCTTCCTTCTCCCAACTAAAACAGATGTGAAGCTCTCATGTCACAGGCTATCAATGTTCCCCAATTTCACATACTGATTACCCCCTTGGTTTCGAAATGGGTCCTAATTTTTACCTGGTTAATCTGTTCAGCTTGATGTTTTTGTACAACATCTTGGGTTCCCCCTAACTTTGCCTGCTGCACTTCTCCATGTCCCTGTGTTAGTCAGTCTGCAGTGGGTGAATTTTCTAAGTTTCCCTGAGATCACCTCTCATTCTTTGAAACAGTACAGAACACAGGTATAATCTCATCTACACTGCATGCAGTCTGTGCAGAACGCCTTTACTTGGATATTCCAATTTTCGTTAAATGAAGGCCAACTTCACTTATAACCTTCCATTTCCAAAAGTCGCCCCGAACCAAGTTGGTTTAATTTTATTTACTATTCACTTGCTGAACTCTTAAACATCCACTTGAATGTCTAACTATATCACATCCAATAGTCCTCCATTGACTCCCCCTACAAGAAACATCTTCTGATGTATTCTTGATGAAGGGCTTTTGACCAAAACGTTGATTTTACTGATCCTCAGATACTGCCAGAACTGCTGTACTTTTCGAGCACCACTCTAATCTAAACTCTGGTTTCCAGCATCTGCAGTCATTGTTTTTACCTATGAAACATCTGCAAACCATTTCAAAAAAGGTATGTTAACATTGATGTTTCGCGTGAGATCCAAGATGGCGGCGATCCAGTCGGCCTACCCTGCTGAGCTCAGCACCAGAACCAAGACAAAATGATGCATTCACCATCTTTTTCTTCCCTATTGTTGTATCATCGGTCGTTTTCCATCCCAGTATTGCTCTATGCCATTTTAGGTGAGTAAGGAAAATGACGAAGGGAAAAGGACCACGAGGATCACAACTAGTAGGGAACTGCAGCAATGGATACGTCCTCGGCTGTGATGTCGGCCTCTGAGAACGCCCCAGGGAACTTATCTGTGGAGTAGAGCCTGGTCTCGGAGTTTAGTATCTGCGAGAGAACATTGTTTCAGCGATTGAGGAGACCCGAACCAGGCTGGAACTGATCACAGCCAAGCTGCAGAAGTAGGACCAGGAGACCCAGCGTCTCGGGCCGCGCATCGTCGAGGTGGAACTGCGGACCGCAGCTATGGAAACCACGGCAGAATCCTCAGTGGGTCGGGTCTAAGCCCTGGAATGGTAGGTAAGGGTCTTAGTAGAGTATCGGGTCCGTCAGAAGAACATCAGCCTGGTCGGGCTGCCGGAACGAGGAGGCCAGCTCATCAGCTTCTTGGAGCAATGGCTCATACAATTTTTGAAGCTGGAAGTCAGGGGCAGACTGGGTGCGGGTCGAGTGGGCCCACTGGGTCGCAGTGTGCAAGATCGGATCAGACCAGCACCCCCACCCAGTCCAAGTGAAAGTCCAGCACGATAGAGAAAAAAAAAGTGCTGTGAGCTTCTCGAACTCTGGGGAAGGATCCATAGGCTCTGACCTACAAAGGATCACGAATTATGTTTTTCGAAGACCTTTCTACGGCTATGACCCGCAAGAGACAGGCTTTTGATAAGGTAAAAAGGAGCCTGAGGGATGTGAATATTCTGGTAAGATATCTGGTAATATTATGTTTCAGCTATGGAGGGTGTGTGTTTAATTTTGACTCACTGGAAAACTCAAAGGACTTCATGTACACATTAAAATAGACTGTCTGCTTCAAATAGTATGGACAATTATGTTCTCTTTGATTTCTCTGGCGTTTGCCTGGTTTACCTCCTTTTTTTTAGTATGTGGAAGTCCCATTTTTCCCTTTTCTCTCTCTTCTCCTTTCTTCCTCCATTCCCATTATCCTTTATTTTCCTATAATTTGCTTTTCGTTTCTCTCACTTAGATCAGAATGAGAAAGGGGGTTTGGGGATGGTGGGGGTGGTTGCATTTTCTTTCACCGGGACTACCTCGGGTCGAAGTATGTAAGGGATGGATTGAATGCACCCTTTTAATTTTCTTGTTGTAAGACGCTGCAACTTTTTTTAAACTTTGTTTTGCCTGGGTTTGGGGAGCGGCTTCAAATGGAGGAGCCATGGGGGATTAATGGGTAATATGAACACCCTCTGCAGGAAGGGGGAATCTCTCCACTTATTTGTGTTATATGCTGGTTTATTTCAGAAATAGTTGTGAGAAGTTTTGATTTGGTTGTTATTGTAGTTATATTTTCAAGATGGGATGAAATGTTTACTGCTTTCATTTGATGCGCTATAAATGGGGTTCTTCTCCTAGTGGGTTATGGGCTGCTTCGGATGGCTATGGCTAACCACTCGTTTAAATTGTGCACGTGGAACGTTAAGGAGAGTCACTCGCCGATTAAGAGAAAAAAGATACTTTCAAGTCTCAGAAAGGAAGAGGTCAATGTAGCCTTGCTACCAGAAACAAATCTAACTGATGAGAAGCACTTAAAGTTACAGCAGGGAAGTTTCGGCCCGGTGTTTACTTCATCCTTTCATTCGAAAAGTAGAGGAGTAGCTTCACTCATTCATACAAACCTTCCACTTCAGCTGTTTGACCAAATTAAGGACAAACGTGAGTGGTTTCTGATCCTTAAAGCTTTAATGCGTGCAGAGGAATATGGGACATTGTATACAATTGCCCCCAGCACACCCCCTCAAATTTCTAATGGATGCGCTCTCCAGGTTGATGACCATTGGTGAACATCGTACAATTGAAGGGGAGACTTGAACCGACTTATGGACCCCGAAGTGGATAGGATGTCAAGGGGTCTCACGGGTATCTCCCCGCCATGAAGTCAGCTGGTAGACCTGAACAGGGAGCTGCGTTGGTGGAGTTTGAGATGTCTTCACCCTAAAGGTAGAGACCTCACCTTTTTTCTAACCCACGTAAGTGCTATACCTGGATTGACATATTTTTTGCCCCACTGCCCTTTATAAATTCGATGCTGCCCTGCAAAATTCTGATCATGCAGCAGTGTACGTGGATGTTAAGGCCGATGGCGATGAGACAGGCTCACAGGATGCTTGCCTCCTGAAAGATAGCAAATTCATTGAGTACTTTTCACGGGAATTTAAGTTTTTATTGGGACATTAACTTGGGTACGGCCAGTAATCCGTCGGTGTTCTGGAAAACTTCTAAGGCCTATGCAAGGGTTTTGATTATTTCTTACTCGGTGACTCGGAAGCGGCAGAAGGGAAAGCAGTAGCGTATGCGTAAGGCTTAAATGAAGGCAGCTGAGACAGCATACTTTGACAGGCTGTCTGTAACTAAGTTGCAGCAGATTACAGCCCTCTGGGCTACTCTGAACACTGCACTCACCGAGACAGCAAAGAGCGAGATTTCCTTTGTGAAACAGGTTATTAGAGTATGGAGCTAAACTGAGAAGGTACTTGGCGCACTTGGCCAGAATGAAGAGTGCCCCCAATCTATTACATCCATTCGAGAGGGTGCTGGTACTATCACCTACGATCCGAAAAGGGTTAATGCAGCATTCAGAAAGTTCTACTCTGCGTTGCTCCAATCAGAGGATTGTGCGGACAGATTAGTGAAGACGGAGTCCTTTTTTAAGAACCTGAACCTCAGAGCAGGAGTCTCTTTTGAATGCCCCTCTGACAATCCAAGAGATACAAGATGCGGTAAAGCAGCTCCAGAGTGCCAAACCGACCGGCCCAGATGGCTTGCTGAGTGAGATTTATAAGGAGTTCATAGACATGATCGCTGGGCCAATGTTGGATATATTCAATTATTTTAATAGACAGGACAGCCTCCCATGCTCCTAGAGAAAAGCAAATATTTTTCTTATTCCCAAGAGAGGGAAAACCCCAGAGGATTGCCTATTCGTATAGGCCTATACTGTTATTAAAACTGTGGACTTTAAAATTTTGTCGAAAATACTAGCTTTGAGGGTGGAGAAGATCTTGTCCTTCATTGTGAAAGAGGAACAGATAGGTTTTATTAGGAGTCGCAGGTCCCCTATTAATATCAGGAGAGTGCTAAATATGGTTCAGGTGTGCCAGCAAGGTCGATTCCAGGCGTGGTAGTCTCGCTGGATGCAAAGAAAGCATTTGATTGGGTGTAGTAGCCATACCTCTTTTATGTCTTGGAACCGTTTGGCCTTGGAGGTGCCTTTGCATGGTGGATGGCAGAAATATATAGTGACGCTAAAGCAGCAGCAGTTCTCGCTAATGGTATAATTTTAGCATCGGCAGAGGCAGCCGACAAGGGTGCCCCTTTCACCGTTATTATTTGTATTGGTGATTGAGCCGTTGGCAGAGGCCACCCAGAGGGGCCCCTATATAACTAAACAGGTGGTCGGGTCAGGAAGGCATAACATCATCCTTACACAGATGACGTTCTTCTCCTTCTCCCTAACCCGATGATATCTTTGCCCCATTTAATTGAAGTGATTGATTTATTTGGATCTTTCTCGGAGTATAACATCAATTTTATGAAATCGGAGGCCATGCCTGTCGGGGTGTTATTCGAGTACCTGATCATGGGGGGTGCAATCCGATTCCCTTGCAGATGGTCACAAGGAGGTTTCCTCTATTTAGGCATTTTTGTCACATCAGCCTTCGGTGAATTATATAAAGCAAACTTTGCGCAGGTGCTCAAGAAGATAAGACAGGATCTTTGGCTCTGGGAAGATATTCCAATATCCTGATTGGGTAGATTACCTCCGGTTAATAGAAATGTACTTCTTCGTTTCTTCTATCCCACGTGAATGGTCCTTTTGATGCTCTCCAGGTCGGTGCTATGGAGGCTTTACAGTCGGTTTAGCTTGTTTATCTGGCACCATAGGTGGCTTGTTATGAAGCTCGCCAAATTGCAGCTTCTGCAGGAGATTAAGGGTGTGATTTTCTGGACTTTAAGAAATACCAACGAGGTTCTCTGCAATCGGATGTGGCTGATTGAGCTTGCAAAGACCTATGGTCAGTTTGGCTGGACATTGAGGCATCCCAGGCAAAATGTCCCCTCATTAATCTGTTGTTCGTGGGCAAGACGAGGACTGCCATGGACCATTGCAGAAATCCAATTGTCCTTAAAATAGTTAAAGCCTGGAAAATGATGGGACAAAGTGAGGGCAATTTACAAAAATAAACTTCCCCTTTTATTCCCATTGTAGGACTGGTAGGATCCCAGCTTGGATTGATTGATTTTGGCTTTCGGCTCTGGGAGTCCAGAGGAGTTTCCTGTTTGGGAGAATTATTTGACGTGGTAGTCATGATGGTTTTCGATCAGCTGAGCAGGAAATATGAGTTATCTTGGAGGGGCCACTTTCGTTACTTTCAGATGAGGAATTTTAGACAGAAAAAAAGACTACATTAATGGTTAGTCCCCAGAGGTCGGAAATGGAGAGAAGAGTGTTTCATCCACAGATGCTCTCTCGGTCAGCACCCTCTATAATTTATTAAGATGTAGTGTCTCAAATGAAATAGAGCGGCTGCATCGAATCTGGGCTCAGGAATTGTGGGTGGAGATCTCACCAGAGGAGTGGGAAGATATTTGGGAGACCAAAAGGAAGATTTCAATTTGCAATAGGACGTAGGCTATGCAGTTGAAGGTACTCCACAGGGTTTAATTGACAGCGGAGCAGCTTGTCACATTTAAGACAGTAGCGTCCCCAATATGTTCCAAATGTACAATAGATGTTGGTATACTTACTTATTGATTATGATCATGCCACAAGCTTCGTAGGTATTGGTGCACTATAGGAAGTGTTTTGGAAGGGGTTTTGGGAACCGAGGTCAAGGCAAATCTGGTTCCACTCCTCTTGGGTTCGCTGAACCTTCCCTCTTTGGACTTGCATAGGAATAAATTGTTCAGTATTCTTTCATTTTGTGCGAGAAAGAACATTATGATGAACTGGGTTCCAGGAAACCTCCCAGGATTCTGATCCTGGTGTAGATTAGTTATGGAGCCCACTCCCCTGGACTTCCTTACGAGTATGGCCATCAGAAAAATGAACATTGTTATAGGACGTGACGGCCCTATTGCAACCATATATACATGGTTTTATTGGCTATATTGGTCAAGACATTGATGTAACAGTGAGGGCTCTGAGAGGAAGAATTCTGAAAAAATACGGGTATGGCAACACATGCTACCTGTGATGGGGAGCTTTGGTAGGATTGTGCAGGGTGTTGTAACTTCATGTAATTTAATTTAATTTAATTTGCCTTGGTTCAGCTCGGTTTAATCTATGTTTTGTTTTGATTTTGTTTTGAAATCAGCCCATTGCTTTTGTGCACAGGGAAGATAAAGAGTCCATTCAGTCACTCATGCCTCTTACACAACAACCAGAGTCGGTCATTTCACACCATGTGTCAATTATACAGCATTGGAGGGAATGAAGAGAATATGGAGAGGTGAGAATTCAAGCTTATCACCTTCACGATGGAATATAAAGTAGTGAGAAAACTGCTGGAATTTAGGAAAATTGTTAAAATCGATTATTCAGGAATTAATGAAAGGACATTTGCCGAGTCAAGCCACAATCTATCAGAATCAACATAATTTTACAAAGGATGAATCGTGTTTTCATTATTTATTTGAGTCGTTCAGAGTGTGAAAAGCAAGCTGCATAATTGGGATCGTGGAGATGTAAAATCAGGACTTGCAGAAGACATTGAATAACGTGTGCACTAAAGATCAATCTGCAGAATAAGATCGCATATGTTTAGAAGTAATTTATTCGCATGGATATAGGATTGGCGAAACAAAGAATTGCAGTGAGATGGAATAACTGGTCCATTTTCTGTTTCCAAAAATACCAGAGGGTTCAGTCCCCAGTCCCCAACTATTAACAATCAATACTATCACTTATTTGAAGGGATGGACATGCTATAATCAGTTTTTCAGAAGACACTGACTCAGGTGATAAATTGTAATGAATGGTTAAGGATAGGTTGGGCCATTATTTGGCAGATGAAATGAAAAATTGAAAAGTATGAGGCCGTTTTGGTCGGTGTAACAGAAAGGCAACTTACTATCCAAACAGAGAGCAACTATGTAGTGCTTAGGTACAGACGGATCTGGTATCCTCATCCATATTGCAAAAAATACAGATGCAGGTGTAGTAGATAATGAGCTGAAAATGTGTTGCTGGAAAAGCGCAGCAGGTCGGGAAGCGTCCAGGGACCAGGAGAATCGACGTTTCGGGCATAAGCCCTTCTTCAGGAAGCCCTCATTCCTGAAGAAGGGCTTATGCCCGAAACGTCGATTCTCCTGTTCCCTGGTTGCTGCCTGACCTGCTGCTCTTTTCCCGCAACGCATTTTCAGCTCTGATCTCCAGCATCTGCAGTCCTCACTTTCTCCTAGCAGATAATGAGAAAGGCAACTGCAAATTTGGCATTTATTTCTGAAATAATAGATTATAAAGCGAGGGAGGTACTGCTGCAATAATGCCAGGCATTTGTGAGATCGCAATTGAGTACTGTTTACAGTTTTGGTGTCCTGACGGCAGGAGGGATGTAATTACCATGGAGGCAGATCAGAAGAGATTTACTAGACTGATTCCAGAGATAAGGAGTTTGTCCTCTGAAGAGAGATTGTGCAATTCAGGCCTATACTCTCTGGAGTTTAGAAAAATGGGAGGAGATATCTCTAAGGACTGGACAATGCTAAAGGTGATTGATAATGTCGACATGCATTGGGTATTTCCTCATGTGGGGCAATCTACAACAAGAGATCATAGTTTTAGGATAAGTGGAGATGAATTAAAACAGTGATGTGATAACTTCTATCAAAAGATGGTAAATCAGTGTAATTCACTGTTCCAGAGTGCAGTGGATGCTGGGATGTTGAGTAACTGAAGGGAAATGGAGAGTGGGCCGGAAAGTGGGACTGAGACCGAGATGACATCAGCCATGATTATATTCAATGGTGGAGTAGGCTGACATCAACCATGATTGTATTCAATGGTGGAGCAGGCTGATATTAGCCATGATTGTATTCAATGGTGGAGCAGACTGATATCAGAAATTATTGTATTCAATGGTGGAACAGGCTGGAGGGGCTGGATTGCTGACTGATGTTGCTCGTCCTTATTCAGCCCTTCGAACGTGTTACACAGGAATGGGGGAGGGCTGGTTATCGGACAGAAAGCAGGCACTCCGGATAAATCAGATTTAATAAGTTTTTAAAAATGTAACCAGTAGGGTCACACAGTGACCAGTGCAGGGTCCTCAGCTATTTACCATCTATATCAATGATCTAGAGGAGTGGAACAAATGTACTGTAACTAAGTTTGCCAATGGAACTAAGATAAGCAGGAAAATAAATAATCAATGGAAGTTGGAGAGTATGTAAATGGATATGGACAAGTTAGTCGATGGATAAAAGTTTGGCAGGTGGGATTTAACGTCATATATAACCTGTCATTTTCATCCAGGAAGAACGGCAGGCAGTATGTTACTGAAATACAGAGGGATTACAGGACTTAGTGACACCGTGTGCACTGGAGGGTTCACTCTGAGCCGTTCAGACATGGCATGTGTTGCTCCATCACCCTGATCGTCTGATGCCTAATGTTCCCAGCGGGCTTATTGTTCTCATCCACCATACATAAGGCTGAGGAGGCAATGGTTAGACAGTGCTCTAGAAGGTTGCAAGATAACCAGCGTGGAACTGAAGAATGAATTCAGGAGAGATAAAAGTGTACATGATAAAGGCTTGGCGGGTAGAATTAAGGTAAAACCTAAGAAGTTCTCCACTTATGTCAGGAACAAGAGGATGGACAGAGTAGGGCTGATCAGTGATAGTGGAGGGAACTTGCGCCAGGAGTCGGAGGAGGTGGGGAGCTTCTTAATGAATGTTTGCTTAGGTATTCACTAATGAGAGGGACCTTGACGTTTCTAAGGGCAGCATGAAACATGTGGATATGCTAGAACAGGAGGATGCGTTGAAAAGTTTGAGAAACACACGGATAGATATTTTTTTTTGGCTAAACAGGATATGCCCTAGGATACTATAGGAATCTGCGCATTTTCCGATGATCTTTGCATCCTCACTGTACACTGGAGTCGTGGCAGATGACAGGAGGCTGGCAAAAGTTGTTCCCTGGTTCAAGAAAGGGAATAGAGATAATCCTGGGAATTATTGGCCAACCAGCCTTACACCAGGAACGGGCAAAGTATTGGAGAGGATTTGAGAGACAGGATTTATGAATACTTGGAAAATAATAAATGATTAGAGACAGTCAACATGGCTTTGTGAGGAGCAGGTCATGCCTCATAGATCTTATTGAATTCCTTAAGGATGTGACAAAACACGTTGATGAATTAGAGCAGTGGATGTGGTATATATGAATTTTAACAAGGCGTTTGATAAAGTTATCCACGGTAAGCTCATTCACAAGGTAAGGAAGCATGGCTTACAGGGAGGTCTGGATGCCGAATTGGCTGGCCCACAGAAGACAGAAGGTGGTGGTAGATGGAACAGATGCAGCCTGGAGCTTGGTGACTAACTTGGTGATCTGTTCTGGGACCTCTGCTCTTTGTGATTTTTTTTATAAGAGAGTTGGATGATGAATTGGAAGGGTGGGTTCATAGGTTCGCCGATGTCACGAACTTTGGTGGAGTTGGTGGTTCGTATGGAGGGCTGTTGTAGCTTGCACCAGGACATTGACAGAACTGAGTTGATGAGTGACAGATTGAGATAAATCTGGAACAGCGGGATCTTCGGGTCCATGTCGATAGATCCTCAAAGTTGCCATCCAGGTTGATGCTATTGTTTAGAAGGCGTATGATGTGTTGGTTTTCACAGCCGGGGAGCTGAGTTTCAGAGCTGTGAGGTTATGCTGCAGCTCTATAATCCCACTGTTTAACCCACTGCGATGAAGTTGAATGCTGTTCTGCATTGAGAGCTTGCAAGCACTTGCCATATGACTAGCCAATATTTTCAAAGTGTACTGGACTGAAACTATGCAACATCTGGCTGTGAAACAGATATATTGAGATTTGGTTGCTCTTTTGACAACTATTCGAATTTTAAAAATCAAGTTGAAATTATGACCCACTATACTGAACCCAATCGATTTTAAATTTATTGTTTTGCCAACATTAAATCAAGGAGATGAGCTGATGTTGAGGGAATAAAGAGGCACGTATTTTGGAATTGAGACCGACAGTAAACTGCCATCGTGAGAGTCTGCCATGAACAACATTCTCTGTGCAAGATTCATTTTTTGGACGAAAAAACCTTGCATTAAAAGACAGGACATGACCCAGGGAGATATTCAGTGGAAAGAAGGAGGGCATTGGAGACTACAGCCACTGACTGGTTTATGTAATTTTAATACAGTTTTTCTTTAATTGGAAGAGTATATTGTTAAAGGTGGAGGAAGATAACAAACAGTTCAGAGAAAGGGAAGCTTAGAGTTGGGAATAACTGTTGTTGTTCAATGTTCACTTTTAGAATTAAGGAATACATTGATATTATTTCCTGTTAAGTAGTGGAATTTGCGAGCTCTCTGTCACTCGACTTTAACGGATTCTGAGCGAGGTGAGCTTTTCTGAGTATTTGGTTTCATTAACAGAAGGGTTCATCGCCGTGTCATAACACCACACTTGTAATACCGTGTTCTAGTCACCTCATTAAAGGAAAGAGGTGGAAGATATAGAGAGGATGTAGAGAATTACCTATGGAACAGCAGAAACTTTGACACAAGCCGCACAGAGTGAGTGAAATACTGAGAAAGTCACCACGTGAAAAAATAAACACTGGCAGATTCCCGATGTCGATGTGGCACTGGGTGTAGTGCGTCTGTATTGATGACTGGGTATCTGTGTGTGCGTGTGCATATGTGTTCATCTCTGTGTGTTTCTGCATGTCTGTATTTGTCTCTGTGCGTATCTGCGTGCCTGTATTTGTGTCTGTGTGCAGCTGCATGTCTGTATTCGTCTCTGTGTGCATCTGTGTGTCTCTATTCGTCTCTGTGTGTATCTGCCTATCTCTCGTGATGGAGAGGGATAAGTGTGTACTACAGGGCAAGAGTTATAGCTGGGGTCAGGGAAATTATGATGCGGTGAGGCATGACTTAGGATGTGTGGCTTGGAAAAGTAGACTCCAAGGCAAGAGTGTAAATGATATGTGGAGCTTGTTCAAGGAGCAACTATTGAGTGTCCTTGATAATTATGTACCTGTCAGGCAGGGAGGAAAGGGTCGTGCGAGGGAGCCGTGGTTTAATAAGGAATTGGAATCCCTTGTTAAATGGAAGAGGGCGGCCTATCTCAAGATGAGACGTGAAGGTTCAATTGGGGCGATTGAGAGTTATAGGGTAGCCAGGAAGGACCTGAAGAGAGAGCTAAGAGCAGCAAAAAGGGGACATGAAAGGTCCTTAGTCGGTAGGATTAGGGAAAACCCTAAGGCTTTCTATAGGTATGTTAGGAATAAAAGAATGACTAGGGTAGGAATAGGTCCAGTCAAGTATAGTAGTGGGAAGTTGCGTGTGGAGGCGGAAGAGATTGGGGAGACACTGAATGAATACTTTTCTTCAGTATTTACTCAGGAACAGGGCATTGTCGTCGATGTGAATACTGAGTCACAAATAAGTAGAATGGATGGCTTTGAGGTATGTAGAGAAGAGGTGTTGGAAATCCTGGAAAAGGTGAAAATAGATAAGTCCCCTGGGCCTGATGGCATTTATCCTAGGATTCTCTGGGAAGCAAGGGAGGAGATTGCAGAGCCATTGGCCTTGATTTTTATGTCCTCTTTGTCTACTGGAGTAGTGCCAGAAGACTGGAGGATAGCAAATGTGGTTCCCTTGTTCAAAAAGGGGAGTAGGGATAACCCTAGTAACTATAGGCCGGTGAGTCTCACTTCTGTTGTGGGCAAAGTCTTAGAGAGAATTGTAAGGGATAGGATTTATGCACATCTGGATAGGAATAATGTGATCAAGGATAGTCAGCATGGTTTTGTGAAGGGCAGGTCGTGCCTCACAAACCTTATTGAATTCTTTGAAAAGGTGACGAAGGAGGTTGATGAGGGGAAAGCGGTAGATGTGGTATATATGGATTTTAGTAAGGCGTTTGATAAGGTTCCCCATGGTAGGCTACTGCAGAAAATACGGAGATATGGCATTGAGGGTGAGTTGGAGGTTTGGATTAGGAATTGGCTGGATGGAAGAAGACAGAGGGTAGTAGTTGATGGCAAAGTTTCTTCATGGAGTGCCGTCACTAGCGGTGATCCGCAAGGATCTGTTTTGGGACCATTGCTATTTGTCATTTTTATAAATGACCTGGAAGAGGGGTTAGAAGGTTGGGTGAGCAAGTTTGCGGATGATACGAAAGTCGGAGGAGTTGTTGACAGTGAGGAAGGATGTGGCAGGTTACAGCAGGATATAGAGAAGCTGCAGAGCTGGGCAGAAAGGTGGCAAATGGAATTCAATGTAGCTAAGTGTGAGGTGATTCACTTTGGGAAGAATAACAAAAAGATGGGGTACTGGGCTAATGGTCGGATACTTGGTAGTGTGGATGAGCAGAGGGATCTTAGTGTCCATGTACACAGATCTCTAAAAGTTGCCACCCAGGTAAATAGTGCGGTGAGGAAGGCATATGGCGTACTGGCTTTTATTGGTAGAGGAATTGAGTTCCGGAGTCCTGAGGTCATGATGCAGTTGTATAAGACTCTGGTGCGGCCGCATCTGGAATATTGTGTGCAGTTTTGGTCGCCATACTATAGGAAGGATGTGGAGGCACTGGAACGGGTGCAGAGGAGGTTTACCAGGATGTTGCCTGGTATGGAAGGAAGATCGTATGAGGAAAGACTGAGACACTTGGGGCTGTTTTCATTAGAGAAAAGAAGGTTTAGGGGTGACTTGATTGAGGTGTACAAGATGATTAGGGGGTTAGATAGGGTTGACAGTGTGAACCTTTTCCCGGGTATGGAGTCGGGTATTACAAGGGGGCATAGCTTTAAATTAAGGGGGGGTAGATATAGGACTGAAGTTAGGGGTAGCTTCTTCACTCAGCGAGTCGTAAGTTCATGGAATGCCCTGCCAGTAGCAGTGGTGGACTCTCCCTCTTTATGGGCATTTAATCGGGCATTGGATAGGTATATGGAGGATAGTGGGTTAGTATAGGTTAGGTGGGCTTGGATCGGCGCAACATCGAGGGCCAAAGGGCCTGTACTGCGCTGTATTCTTCTATGTTCTATGTTCTATGTTCTGTGTGTATCCGCGCGTCTCTTTTTGTCCCTGTATATCGGTTTATCTGTGTTCAACTCTATGTGTATACGTGTATCTGTATTCGTCTCTGTTGTTATCTCTGTGACTTTATTCATCTCTGTGTCTAACTGCGTGTCTATATTTGTCTTTCTGTGTATCTGTGTCTCTGTATTCGTCTCTGTGTGCATCTGTGTCTGCATTCATCTCTGAATCTGTGTGTCTGTATTCATCTCTATGTGTACCTGCGCGTCTGTGTTTGTCTCTTTGTTTATCTGTGTGTCTGTTTTCATCTCTGTGTGCATTTGTGTGTATGTATTCTTCTCTGTGGGCATCTGTGTGACTCTATTCGTCTCTGTGTGTATCTGCGTGTCTCTGTGTGTCTTTGCGTGTTTGTGTTTGTCTATGTGTGTATCTGCGTGTCTGTATTCATCTCGCGTGTATCTGTGTGTCTCTATCCATCTCTCTGTCTATCTGCATGTTTCTGTGCGTAACTTCATGTCTTCATCCGTCTCTGTGTGCATCTGTGTGCCTACATTCACGTCTGTATCTGCGTGTGTGCATTCGTCTCTATGTCTATCTGCATGCCTGTATTCATATCTGTATCTGCATGTCTGTGTCGTCTCTATGTCTATCTGCATGCCTGTATTCATGTGTGAGTATCTGTGCGTCTGTATTCGTCTCTGTGTGTATCTGCGGGTCTGTGTTTGTTTCTGTGTGCATCTGTGTGTCTGTGTTCATCTCTGTGTGTATCCTTGTGTCTGCATTCATCCTATGGGCATCTGTGTGAGTCTATTCGTCTTTGTGTGTATCTGCGTGTCTATATTTGCCTCTGTGTGTATCTGCGTGTCTGTATTAATCTCTGCATCTGCGTGTCTGTATCCGTCTCTATGTGTATCTGTGTGCCTGTATTAATCTCTGTTGTGTATCTGCCCATCTGTGTTTGTCTCTGTGTGCCTGTATTTGTTTCTGTGTGTCGTTGCACATCTGTATTCGTCTCTCTGTGTGCCTGTGCACCTGTATTCATCTCTGTGTCTCTGTATTTGTCTCTTTGTGTATTTGCGTGTTTTCATCTCTGCATTTTGTCTGCGTGCCCGTATTCGTCTCTGTGTGTATCTGTGTGTCCATGTGCACACAGGATCTGTCGGCCTCTCTGGTGTTTAAAGTGATGCAATGTCCCCCTCTGCTGGCCTTCACACTCCTCTGCGTTGACAGCACCGCAGGGTGACAACCATCAGGGAATTCAGTCTGGGAAGGAGGGGGAGGGAGGCAGCTCAAAGCGCCATCCAAACTGACAGAACCATCTGCATACGCACACACACAGTTTTGTATATGGAGGATTGTAATCGTACTGAGGACCCTTAGAGTGGAGAATGTTCATGTAAAGTTATGTCTATGGTCGCTCTGCAATGTGGAAGTGATTTGTCTTTGAAGATTATTCATGACACAGAGTGCACAAATTAAAGAATATTTCCACCGCAAATGCATCCAAGCAAGGTTGACGGAACCATTTGTAAGTCAATGTAATGAATATATTGCACGTTCACTATCTTGAAATGTTTTACAATATACTCCTACAAATTATAAATGAAAAAAGATTGAAAAGTCCTGAACCTGACTCAGTGGTGGTGATAATATCTCAGGAACGATATCGTTAGGTATCAGACGAAACTGCTCTGTGCTTCCAAAGACGTTATTTGAAAAACCAAACAGCCATGCAATGAGAGAGATTGACTGTATTTGATGTTCTCTGAAAGAAACAAAATAAAACTGACACTAGTGCAAAGACATGGGGAGGCGAGCAGAGGGTGGCATTGTGTAACTACAGACGTAACAGGGACAGACGTAGAGGTGTGGGGGGTGGTGAGGGGTTGATCTCAAGTTCAATGGATTTACCCCAAAAAACGGCAAAAAAACACACAAACATACGCAGACAGGTTAAACACACAACACATATACATACAGATATGGACACACAAAAACAAACACACACACACACCCCTGCACACAGTTTCTTTAAGATAAATTGTATAAGCTTTTCATTAATTCGGGAATCAATGATCATTTGGTGAAGGCAGGAGAATGTAGGTGAGAAACATTTCAGCTGTAATCCAATGGCACAGCAGATCCAATGGACGAAGTGGCCTGATTCTGTTCCATTTTCCCATTTTCAGGAGAGAGTCGCTTTCAAAGGTTGAATTTGAATGCAGATTACAGGGTTAAAGGTAGGATTCTTGGCAGTGTGGAGGAACAAAGGGTTCGTGGCTCCACGTCTATAGCTTCCTCAAAGTTGCTAAAGTCCACAAGGTGATAGGTCTGTTAAGAATGTGTATGATGTGTTGGCTTTCATAAGCTGGGGGGTTGAGTTAAGAGCTGCGATGTTGTGCTGCAGTTCCATAGAGGACTGATTAGACCACACTTGGAATATTGTGTTGAGTTCTGTTTGCCCCATTAAAGGAAGGATGTGGAAGCTTTAGAGAGGGTGAAGACGGGAGTTCCCAGCACGTTGCCTGGCCTGTAGGACATGTCTTATGAAGAAGGTTTGAGGGAGCTTTAGCTTTTCTCATTAGAGTAAAGAAGAATGAACAGTGACTTGACAGAGGTGTGCAAGATGATGAGCGGCACAGATAGAATGGATAAGTAGAGTCTTTTTCATAGGGCGAAATGGCTAAAATGAGGAAAACATAATTTTAATGTGATTGGAGGAAGGTTTTGGGGAGATGTCAGAGGCAGGTTGTTTACACAGGTAGTGATAGGTGCGTAGAATGCACTGCCAGCAGTGGTAGTAGAATCAGCTACATTAGGGATATTCAAGTAACTCTTGGATAGGCACATAGATGATATTAGAATGAAGGCTCTGCAGTTTAGTTTAATCTTAGAGTAGGATAAAAGGTCGGCACACCATTGAGGGCTGAAAGGCTCTTACTGTGCTGTACTGTTCAATGTCCACAGTTCTATTTTCTTGAACTCTTGTGAAAATATTGTACCCGGAATTCCTTTAACTTCAGTGGAGGTTAATCTGGTCAGTATTTGATTGTCGAGGGTTAATGGAAATTTGGGGAGGTTTGAGGGGCGGAATGGTCTATATCTGTTCGCAAACGTTGTGTCAAAAGAATGATGATTGGTTTGAGGGGAACTCATTTTGAAATAAGGACATTCCTATTTAAGACTGGGAAAGGGATGTTCATTTCTCTTTAGGATTGTGTGGTCTGTGTTCTTCTCATGCCCAAGGAGCAGTGAAGACTGGGTAAATGAAAACACTCAAGGAGGAGTTATATAGATCGTTGATGAACAAGAGAATTAATGTTTATTGGGAACAGACAGGAAAGGGATGCTTAGTTACAATCACATCAACAACGTCCATTCTGAATTGTGCAGCAAGCTCGAGGGGCTGAATGGCCACCTGCTGCTCTTGCTTCATGTGTTGTTCACTCACTCAACCCCACAATGCTGTTACAGAAGGTGAGGAAGATCGCATTCAGCCATTCAGGATCGATTTAATGAGACATGAGGAGACCTTTCTGCCCCTCTAAGGATTTACAAAGGAATAGAATGAAGCTCTTCAGCCATTTCAGTACATTACCCAGCACAAGAGGAGGTCACACCTACTTTCTAGGTTGCTACACAGGAACAGGGGAGTCCTGGGTAACTATCAGAAAATAGATAGTCGGGAGAAATGTTTATTTTCGGGTTGGAAATCTTTAACTTGTTGAAGTGCCTCAGAGATCAGAGCAACATCAAAAGCTATGTAGAATCTGTCAATGATTTGCGTGTGGGAACTGATTGGATGGAACTCAGTTGGCTCAACCACTAAGATAGTCATTCAATAAGATGTCAAGTGGAGGTAGAGAGTCTGTAATGTGATATAGACAGGGAAGGTTACTGTGCAAACCCTCAGCAGAAACAGGATAACAAGGGCTACCGAAGTTTGTGCTGTGGTTGAAGGGTAAAACAACAGTAAACTAATTAAAAGAAGAGAGATCAAAAAACTCAGTTGTACAAAGGCATTTGTTCACCCTGGTACATACATCACACGGGGTTAGTATGCAGATGCAGCAAGTAATTAGGAAGGTATATTGAATGATTGCTTAATGAAAAGGCTATCAGGATGATTTACTGCATCTGTACAGGGGATTTTTGAGTCAACATCTGATGTCTTGTGGGCTGTGATTCCATAAACGCAAAAATAAATATACTCAATCGCTTTAGAGATTTGCAAAGATGTTTCACTGTACTTGCTATTGGAAAGAAGGCATTATTCTGTCATACTGCACGGAAACAGACCCTTTGGTGCACCATGTCCATGCTGACCAGGTGTCCTAAATTAATCAAGTTCCATTTGCCAGCACTTGGCCCAGATCCCATAAAACCTTCGTGTTCACTCAAATGGCTTCAGTCAAATGGCTTTAAATACTGTAGCTGTCCCAGCCTCCAACGTTTCCTCTGGAAGTTCATTCCATACACTCTGTGAAAAGTTACCACTTTTGTCCCTTGTAAATCTTTCTCCCCTCAACTTCAAACTATGTGCTCTAGTTTTGGACTGCTATAAACAAAAGAAAATACACACAATGTGGTGAAGATTATTTGGAATCCAAAGGATTACAAAGTCTACAAATTCCAGCACGGATAACTAATAACAGCAAATGGGAGGAGCGGGTGAAATATAATATTACGCTTCTTAATCGTGTAAAAGAATATGGAAAGCGATTTTTAGATATATAACAAGGAAGACAGGGAGTAAAAAACAAACAAAGGACTGTTGGAAAATGATGCTTGAGTAGTTAGTAAGCAATGGAATGGCAGAGGAATTGAATAGATACTTTACATCAGTCTTCACGGTGGAAGACACCAGCAAAATGCCAGAACGTCAAGACAGTCAGGGTATAGAGGGGAGTATACTGACCTCAGTAAGGAGAAGGTGCTGGGGAAGGTGAAGTTGAATCAATCAGCGAGACGAGTTGGACAACAGCTCGTAGTTCTAAAGAGATATTGAAGGTAATTGTGGAGGCATTGCTGGTGATCTTTCAGGAAACTTTGGAGTGAGGGAGGACTGGTAAATGTAACCTCCCCGTTTAAGGAGAGAGGGACACAGAAGACAGGAAATTATAGAAGGACTTATTGGATCTTTGGGTTTATGAATAGATGTGTGGAGTATAAGAACAAGGAAGTTGTGAAGTATATTGGAAATGGTGTGATTAAACTACAGCATAACAAGAGTTACGTTAACAATGCCATTGCGAATATCAAAGATGAAAGTATGTTTAAAACAAAGGAAATCAGTTCTAAGCAGACAGGAGCATTAGTGACAAGAAGACTATTTCCTAGATCCTGCAGTGAGAATGTTGAGATAAGCTTGTCAGTAAACAGACAACAAGGAATGCATAAAAAGCACAATAAAATCTGATAAGGTCTCAACGTGCAACTATGTAGCCAATACACTTGAAGCTGAAAAAGCAAAGCAAGTGAGACAGCATCCTAGGAAGAGGAAAGTCACCGTTTCAGGCTGAAAGACTTCATCAGGATTGGGGTGGGAAAGGGGAGCCGAGAAGAAAATAGAGGGAGGGCCGTGGGGCTGGTGGAAGGGTAGGTGGAATGGTGATAGGGGGATGCAGGCAGAGAATTATTGTGATTGGTCAGTGGGAAGGGTGCAACAGATATACGAATGGGAAGATGGACAGCTTTGGTCAGGTCAGGGAAGCGGACATGGGTAAGGCTGTGGGTAGAGACATTTGAAGCCAGTGAAATCAATATTGAGACCATTGATCTGTAAGTTCTCGAGCTGAAATATCAAGTTGTGCTCCCCTGTTTCTGTTTGGCATCACTCTGAAAGTGATGGAGGCCAAAGATGGACCTGTTGCTGGATGAGCAAGGGGAGGGGAGTGATTGAAATGGATGGCAACTAGAATGCTGAGTTTGTTAAAGCGTGCAGAGAGCAAATGCTCCATGAATATGTCCCTGAGTCTCCCTTTCGTCTCCACAACATAGAGGAGACAACGTTAGGAGTTGGAGACGAGCTCGGTGGGTCAGGATCAGGCTCTGTGTGGAGTATGAGTGCTTTGCACGAAACAAACAACTCGACCATTCGGGTTACCATTCATTTTAATTTCCACTCCCACTCGCCCAGCGACATGCCCATCCTTAGCCTGTCCACTGTCAGAGGAACACCACCTGGGAGTTTACCTTTGAAGCTGATAGCCCAATGGCCTCAATATTGACTGGAGTCGCTTCAATAGCCTTCCACCCACAACCTTATCCCATATCCCTTTTCACTGACCAGACACACCTGTATCTGCTCCATCCTTCCCATTGACCAATCACAGTAACCTCATACCTGCATGTGCCTCCCACCACCATACCTACCCGCCACCGTTCCATATCCCATCACTCCATTTCTGGGCTCCCCTCCCCCTCATCAGTCCTGACGAAAGGTCCAAGATCAAAATAGTGCCTTTGCTGCTCCTCTGATTCTGTCTGGTCTGCTGTGTTTATCCAGCTCCATGTTTATTAACTCTGGCCTCCCGCACCTATAGTGCTTCCTCTCTCCAAGCTGTGGAACTAGGAGGTCCACATATAACAAGAAATAAAGTTGGACATTTGAAAAGATCGCGGACACATTCGTTATTTCATAACAACCCAATACACACTTTCCAGATGAAGCAGCATTTCACTTGTACTCTTTCAATCCAGTCTCCTGTCATTGCTGCTCACAATGCAGTCTCCTTTACATTGGGGAGATCAAACAGAAACTGTTTTGAGGAACACTCCCACTCTGTCTGTGGGTATAACCCTAACCTTCTCATTGCTTCCCATTTCAATAAAGTACCTTCCTGTCATGTTTACATTTCAGTCCTGGGCTGCTGTAATGCTCTAATGAAACACAACTCAACCTCGAGTAACACCTCACTTTAGACCTTGGTACGTTCTATCCTGAAGGAGTTATTATTCAATTCCATACTTCCACAGCCTGACCGCATTATGGCTGTTCTCCATTCTTCACACATTCTTTCTCCTGGTCTCCCAAAGAACTTGCCATGTTTGTGAATCGTTTGTCTTGCACTTAATTAAGGAACCCATTCCCAGCCCCTTCATAATCTAATTAATGCTCATTTTACATTTGATTCTCTTTTACCAGAAATAAAAGTCAATTTGTCAGTGGCATTGTTTCTCCACACCATCTTGTTTCCCGTCACCCCTTCTCTACCTCGGTCAAGGGAGTTAAAAGCCCATTTTCCAATCCTTTAAAGTTCTGAAGAGGAGTCACACTGGACTTGAAATGTTAACTGTGTTTCTCTCTCCGCAGATGCTGCCAGATCTGCTGTGTTTCTCCAGAAATGAAAAAAAGCACATTTTCAATTAAACAAATAACTCTGGATACTTGAAATCTGAAACGAGAACAAAACAAAACTATGAGCCTTGAAGAATGGTCAGTGCACCCAAATGATTAAGTCTGCTTTCACTCCACTGATGCTGCCAGACCTGCTTAATTTCTCTAGCAATTTCTGCTTTTCACCACGTTTCAAAGACATGTGTCAACGTGGCTCAAACGCCCTGTTCAACCTGGAGCGCATATACCGGGAAGTGAAAGATAACACAAGATGCACAATTTCTGTATCTCTGAAATGACGTAAAGCTGGCATCACTGAAACTACAGAGTTCTTACTGTTAGTCAGGGAGAGAAACAGAGGGACACGCATTCACTCTAAACACAGAAGGTAGCACATACTGGAAAAGAAATGATTCAGATGATTATGTTAAGGAGTGTTGGGCAATGAGACAAATTGTAAGTGTGACACCATGGAGAGACCCTCAGTAGAATGAGAATATAAAATTGGAAGTGTGCCACGTCAGAAACCAGAGTAGTCCATGGAGTACATGGCTGATCGGTGAGTGGGACTTGGTGGGGGCAGAACTGTATTGGAGATATTGCAGCTCAAACTGCGTGTGCCATGTGATGCTGTAGACCACAACAGCAACAGAAGCAAAATTATATTCAACCATAATCTGTGACTTTTTGCCTGGGATTATCCCTCAGTCTACCATTACCAATAAGCAAATCTATGCTTCAGCGACGAATGTGGTGAACATGCCAGGGCAGAACTATGTGTAGATAAAACTGATGGAAAACCATAAAGCTATAAACCATAAACCATAAACTTGACTGTTTACGTTCCAAACAGCAGAACTACCATCTAATAGGGAGGGCGGAATGATAGCAAGACCAACAGATCAGTTCGAAGCTCTACAGTCCTGCCAGATCCAGTCGTTAATGGATTAAACAACTCACTGCAGGAGAGGACCCAACACATGTTCCCCTCCTTAATAATGGAACAGCCCTGCACATCAGTGCAAAAGACAAGCATGTAGTTGTCTGCGACATACTCAGCCAGAAGTAATGAGTCAATGATCTACCTCACCTCGTCAGGATGCCCACAGAATTACAGATGGTAGTTTTCAAACAATCGATTCGCTCTATGTGACATGAAGCAACATCTGAAAACAGTAGATATGACAAAGGCAATGTACAACAAGCCGTGTCCCAGGGGAAGCTGTTTCATTCCAGTTCCAACTCTGACATCTATATGGCAATATGGAAAATTACTCAACTATAACAAGTCCCTTAAGAGGAGAATAATTGCAGTATGACCAACATCCCCCCCTGAATTCCATTTTGACAGTCAAATTGTTGGGAGTTCTTTTTGACAGAGTTGTCAAGCAGCACAGAAATAAACTGCTCAGTGTGGTCTGCGACAGGTTACTATGTGGAGATGGAAATATCACTGGATTTCTAATCCAGACCAGGCTAATGCTCTGGCAGCTGGTGGAAGTTAATAACAATTAATAAAATATCGAGATCTAAAATCTTGAGTCAGTAATAATGACCTTGAAGCCAATGTCAATTATAAACACTAATTTGCTTCCCCAATGTGCTTTCAAGAAGTGAATCTCCCGTGTTTTCTTGGTCTGGCCTAAAAGTGACTCCAGACACAGAGACATGTGATATACTCTTCAATGGTCTCTGAGATGGCCAAACAAGACACTCAATTGTATCAAACTGCTCCGAAGTCTTAAAGGATAAAACCAGTCAGAACACCCGGCATCAGCTTCTGCATCAGAAAAGGGAAAGACAGGCCTGTCAACATTGCAGAGACCTCCTTCTTAACATCTGAGAGCTTGTGACAACATTGACAGTGCTTATCCACAGACTATATAGAAACTTTTGGAAAGGAGTAGGTCATTCAACACAGTGAGCCTCCCACGTTCTCATCATTGTCGAGAATCTCCTCAATGCATTTCTCCGACAGCAGACTGAGATATATTGCAATTAATTCCGCCAAACAAATGTTTGAGGTGTTTGCGAATAGCTGAGACTCAAGGACATAATCCTGAGATACTCCACGAGCCTTCATCTCCAATAAAAGGATCCTTTTATTCCTGTTTTTCCGGTCCAAGTGCTCCTTTGCTGACCTGCTTTCTTTTTCATATTTTCTCCTCCACTTTTCTTTTTGTAATTTACTGACCTAAAGCTGGACCGAGGGTTTGGAACTCAAGCTAAGGCCAATGCGGAGGAGAGTGAGTCCTTACTTACTTTTCCGGAGCAAGCACATGACCTGGGATTGGCAGCTGCAACATCAGCAGAGTCAACGTGAGTGAGATAGGGCCCCGCAGTAAAAGGTGATGCCTGAAGATTGGAGACATGTTGTTGGTTGGGTCCTGCACTGGTTGTGTTGAAGCGGATAGTGGAAGACCATGATGGTAACATCGATGAGGTGGGCCCAGCAGTAAGAGACATGTCTCTGACATTGGAATGGCCTGGCAGAGGAGACAATGAGCTGGTGATGGAGGAGTATCTGCCCAGTGGCAAAGATGGTCCCTGAGGATCAGAAACTTCGATGTTGCTGGGGTCTGGTGTAGATGGGGATGAAGCTGTCATGAAGGGGTTGGGTTGCAAGGATGGTCGAGGATAAGGAGCTGTCTCACAACCCATAAAGTCTCTTCAGGCTGTATCATCTGTTTATTCCACTGTCTTCAATTATTCAAAATGGCACCACTTTGTGGCAACAAATGAAAGCATTTCACTGTATTTTATTGTATTTATCCTTGAAAATACACCTGGTCATAAAATCAAAATCAAAAACTTTTACTCACTCTTTCCTGCCAGCTGTCCCATTCTGTGACCATGTCCAAATATTTGCCACAATCCCATAAGATTTGATTTTGCACACTGGGTTTGGGACTTCAGCAAAAATCTTTCTGGAAGTACCCCTCGTAATCTCATCCTTGTGAATCATCTCTCCCTCAGCCTTCTCTGCTCCAAAGTAAACAACCCGAGTTTATCCAGCCTCTCTCCATAGTTGATATGCTCCATCCCAGGGAGCATCCCGGTGAATGTCCTCTGCACCCATCCACTACAATCACATCCTTCTCCCTAACATTGCCTGGCAACACTTCTCCATGTCCCGTGTCAGTCCATCTCTCTGTGTGAATTTTCTAAGCTTCACTGCGATCTCATTTCATTTTGGCAATCACCGGAGAGCACAAACTGAATTTCTCCATCAGTTAATCTTGCCTCTAATATGGTTGGCATGAAAGTAACTGTTTAACTACTCTGTAATTTCCAAGTTCTCTGCAAGAAACTATCATGTTTGGATATTCCCCCTTGCACACGTGTCCTTGCCTTCACTTTCCCATCAAGTATCGAGAGAAGGGTTTGGTCATCCCAATGTTTCTGTTTAGTTTGCATTCTTTTTTTATTATTTCATTATCAATTCATTGGTCCTCAAATGTCTCTGAATCCATGGCTTACAACAACATCTGACTATTTCCTGAGCTGCTTCCTTTGATCTAATGCAATCGTTAACTTATTTTGTTAACTATTGTTAAGTCACCTCGCCCCTTTGCTGTTTGAACTGTGGTGTACATGTGTATATTGTACATTTTAAGATGTTTATTTAAACAACAACCATTGCCTGTCTTCCAATAAATCTTTTTCATGTACTTCTCCAATTCACTGAATCTAATTTTAGCCTCATACTTTCGTGAATTACGTACTCAGGTTTATAACCACAGTTTCAAAAATAACTGGTATGCATTCAGACGTCATATAAAATTCAATGTATTATAAATACTATTCCCGAAATCTCCTTTTCAGCAGGGTTTTCAATTAGCTCTTCTGATCACATAATATCATTTTCAAAACAGCCTCACCTCTACCTCAGTACTCAACATACTGTTAAAAGAAACCATCTCAAATACGCTAATGAAATCCATGGAGACATTCAGCCCGTTGAGCGAATAAACCAGGAACTGAGCGAATCCATTCAGACACTCCTATTACACAGCAATTGGAGCAGGTCTTTTAAGGATTTGTACCTGTTTCAGAGAAACACGGGAAAGGGAACGTAGAGGGTACAGAAAAGTTAGGAATTAGGATAATCATCTTCACTTGTTAATAAAAGGTTGTGAGCAAACTGTTGGGAATTAAGGGAAATTGTGAGACTCCATTATTAATTAATTAACAACAGCGGATTTGCAAAGTAAAACCAGAATACATCAGAATCAGCATTTTTAAGCATTTGTTTGCTCGAATTCTTTAAAGATGTGACATGCAAAGTTAGACAATAGGTATCCTGGAGGAGTAAAGTACCTGCACTTTGAAAAGGCATTGATTAAACGCTGCACAAAATATTAAGCTGTAAAATATGAGGTCATGGGTTTGGGAGGAAGTTATTCGCCTGGATAGTGGGCTGGTGAGCCAACAAAATGCAGAGAGATAGAATAGTTGTTTCGTTAGTGGTTGGCAACTTTTTGGGTTCCATAGAGTTCAGACCGCAGGATCTGACAATTTACCATCCACAGCCACATTTTCAGCTGACACTAAAACAAGTGGAAAAGTAGTTTGATGTAATGAAAATGTAGAACATTTACAAATGGGCATGAACAGTTTAGATGAATGTGCCAACATCTGGAAGCAAAAACTTAACGAGGATATTCCCCAGAGGAATCCAACATGTTATGGAAATGGACAGCAACTTCAGAGTGCTTACTAGCAGAGGCATCTGGGTGTCCTTGTGCAGACCACAGAAAACTCACATGCAGGTACAGCAGGGAATGGGAAAAGCAAGTGCATTTTCAGCATTTATTTATAAAAGTATAGAGTATAAATAGAGGAAGAACTACTGCAACTCTGCACAGTATTAGTGAGACGGTAACTGACGTTACAGTGTTCAGGTTTGTTGTCCTGACTGCAGGAGTGATGTTGTTACAATGAAGGCGGTTCAGAACAAGTTCATTAGATTGATTCCAGAGATGAATTTGTCTTTTGAAGCAAGTTCGAGCAGTTCAGGCCGATGCACTCTAGGTTTAGAAGAATGAGAGGAGACCCCATTGAGGCCTGAAGGATGTTAAAGGTGATTGACAAAGTCGGTATGGAGTGGATATTTCCTCATCTGGGACAAACTAGAACAAGAGATAATGGTTTTAGGATTAGGGAGAGCAGATTTAAAACAGGGGTGAGGAGAAGTTACTTCTCTCAAAGGGTTGTGCATCTGTGTAGTTCACTGTCCCAGCGTGCAGGCGATGCTGGGACGTTGAGTAAATTAAGGGATATGGAGAGCAGGCAGGGAAATGGAACTGAGGCAGCGATGACATCAGTCATGATTGTATTCAATGGCGGAACATGCCTGAGAGGCTGGATAGTTCCTCTTTCTTATTCAGCCCTTCGACTGTGCTGGAACGGGGCAGGACTGGTTATCTATCAGGAAGCAGGCACTCCGGATAAATCAGTCTTAATCAGTTTGACAGAACGTAACCAGTGGAGTCACACAGTGACCAGTGCTGAGTCCTTAACTGTTTACAATCGATATCAGTGATCAGGATGATAGGACAGATGTACTGCCACCTCCAAACAGACCCCACCACCAGGGATATATTTCCCTCCCACCCCTCTCCGCCTTCCGCAAAGACCGTTCCCTCCGTGACTACCTGGTCAGGTCCACCCCCCCCCCCCCCCCCACGACCCACCCTCCCATCCTGGCACTTTCCCCTGCCACCGCAGGAACTGTAAAACCTGTGCCCACACCTCCTCCCTCACCTCCACCCAAGGCCCTAAAGGAGCCTTCCACATCCATCAAAGTTTTACCTGCACATCCACTAATATCATCTATTGTATCCGTTGCTCCCGATGCAGTCTCCTCTACATTGGGGAGACTGGACGCCTCCTAGCAGAGCGCTTTAGGGAACATCTCAGAGACACCCGCATCAATCAACCAAATCGCCCAGTGGCTCAACATTTCAACTCCCCCTCCCACTCTGCTGAGGATATGGAGGTACTGGGCCTCCTCCACCGCCGCTCCCTCACCACCAGACGCCTGGAGGAAGAACGCCTCATCTTCCGCCTCGGAACACTTCAACCCCAGGGCATCAATGTGGATTTCAACAGTTTCCTCATTTCCCCTTCCCCCACCTCATCCTAGTTTCTAACCTCCAGTAACTCGACCTGTCCGGACTTGTCCGACCTGCCCAGCTCCTTTTCCACCTATCCACTCCACCCTCTCTTCCCTGACCTATCACCTTCATCTCCTTCCCCACCTACCTATTGTACTCTATGCTACTCTCTCCCCACCCCCACCCTCCTCTAGCTTATCTCTCCATGCTTCAGGCTCTCTGCCTTTATTCCTGATGAAGGGCTTTTGCCCGAAACGTCGATTTTGCCTGTCCTCGGATGCTGCCTGAATTGCTGTGCTCTTCCACTAATCCAGAATCTGGTTTCCAGCATCTGCAGTCATTGTTTTTACCTGTACTGCTACAAGGTTTAGTGATGACACTCAGGTAAGCAAGACATTAAATTATCAAGGGAATGTGGAGAATCTGCAAATTGATATGGACAGGTAAAGTTAATGAATAATACTTTCCCAAGTGGAATATAATGGAATGTATAACCTGCCAGCTTTTTCAGGAAGAATAGAAGGCAGTCTGCTACTGAAATGGAGAGGGATTACTCGACATAGAGATACAGTGTGTTCTGGAGGGTTTACTCTAACCCATTCAGACATGGAAAGTGTTGCTCCATCTCCCTGATGTTCTGCTCCCTGACATTCCCAATGGTCCTATTGCTCTCAGTACACACGGGATATTTTGATGTGGTTGGTTGGCGGTGGGGAGTGGTGAGGGGGAGGATGTTTTGAGCCGTGTATCAAGGGCCGAGAGACTATCCTTTCTTTCCGAATGGAGACCCAAAGATGATGGGAATGGCTGACTGCTTCAGAATGAAGATGCAGTGGCACCTGCCTGGACAGTGAGTATTCACCAACAGGATGCCCTGTGCATGGGCACACTGTAACATTAATGAAGTGAGAGTTTCTTCATTTCCTCTAGATCTCCCCATTATCATGAGCAGCCCACAGAGCCATGTCCATCATCGGGAATTCTGCTATACTGAGAAAACATGGATACACCTGGCAGCTCTCTGCTCAGAGAGAAAACATTCACCTCATCCACATTATATATCCTCCGTCACCAACTGGTGGCATTGATGTTGAGATTAGATGACTTACAGTGTGGAAACAGGCCCTTCGGCCCAACAAGTCCACACCGACCCGCCAAAGAGCAACCCATCCAGACCCAGTCCCCTACATTTGCCCCTTCACCTAACACTACGGGCAATTTAGAACATAGATAGAACATAGAATATAGAACAGTACAGCACAGAACAGGCCCTTCAGCCCACGATGTTGTGCCTAACACTGATCCTCATTTATGCACCCACAAATCTCTGTGACAATATGCATGTCCAGGAGTTTCTTAAATGTCCCCAATGAATCTGCCTCCACAACTGCTGCTGGCAACGCATTCCATGCTCTCACAACTCTCTGTGTAAAGAACACGCCTCTGACATCCCCTCTATACTTTTCTCCAACCAGCTTAAAACTATGACCCCTCTTGTTAGTCATTTCTGCCCTGGGAAATAGTCTCTGGCTATCGACTCCATCTATGCCTCTCATTATCTTGTATACCTCAATTAGGTCCTCTCTTATCATCCTTTTCTCCAATTAGAAAAGTCCGAGCTCAGTCAACCTCTCTTCATAAGATAAGCCCTCCAGTCCAGGCAGCATCCTGGTAAACCTCCTCTGAACCCTCTCCAAACCCATCTTTCTTATAATAGGGCGACCAGAACTTGACGCAGTATTCCAAGTACAGTCTAACCAAAGTTTTATAGAGCTGCAACAAGATCACACGACTCTTAAACTTAATACCCCTGTTAATGAAAGCCAAAACACCATATGCTTTCTTAACAACCCTGTCCACTTTGGTGGCCATTTTAAGGGATCTATGTACCTGCACACCAACATCCCTCTGTTCCTCCACACTGCCAAGAATCCTATCCTTAATCCTGTACTCAACTTTCAAATGTGACCTTCCAAAATGCATCACCTCGCATTTGAATTCCATCGCCCCCCCCCACCAGCCCATCTCTGCATCCTGTTAATGTCCCACTGCAGCCGAGAACAGTCCTCTATACTATCAACGACATCTCCAACCTTTGTGTCATCTGCAAACTTGCTGACCCATCCGTCAATCCCCTCTTCCAAGTCATTAATAAAAATTACAAACAATGGAGGCCCAAGGACAGAGCCCTGTGGAACACCACTCACCACAGACTTTCCAGGCAGAATTATTTTCTTTCTACTACCACTCGTTGTCTTCTGTTGGCCAGCCAATTCTGTATCCAGACAGCTATGTTCCCCTGAATCCCATTCCTCCTGACCTTCTGAATGAGCCTACCATGGGGAACTTTATCAAATGCCTTGCTGAAGTCCATATACACCACATCCACAGCTCGACCCTCATCAACATTTCTAGTCACATTCTCAAAGAACTCGATAAGGTTTTTGAGGCATGACCTGCCCCTCACAAAGTCGTGTTGACTGCATTTAATCAAGCCATGCTCTTCCAGATGGTCATAAATCCTGTCCCTCAGAATCCTTTCTAACACCTTGCAGTCGACAGACGTGAGACTTACTGGTCTGTAATTGTCGGGGATTTCCCTATTTCCTTTCTTGAAGAGAGGAATTACATTTGCCTCCCTCCAATCCTCAGGTACGACTCCAGTGGAGAGCGAGGATGAAACGATCTTCGCAAGTGGCGAAACAATTGCATTTCTCGTTTCCCAAAGCAGCCAAGGACAAATCTGGTTCTGGCCTGGCGACTTGTCAATCTTAATGTTTGACAAAATTTTCAGCACATCAGCTTCATCTATCTCTATCCATTTCAGGATGCACACCTGCTCTTCAAGGGTTTCATTCACTACAAAGTTCGTTACTTTCATAAAGACAGAAGCTAAAAACTCATTTAGGGCTTCCCCTACCTCCTCAGACTCCACACAGAAATTCCTGATGCTATCCCTGATCGGCCCTACTCTTTCTTTGACCATTCTCTTATTTCTCACATAAGTGTAAAATGCCTTTGTGTTCTCCCTAATCCGTTCTGCCAAGCCTTTCTCGTGCCCCCGCCTGGCTTTCCTCAGACCATTTTTAAGCTCCTTCCTCGCCTGCCTGTAATCCTGTAGAGCTGGACTTGACCCTAGCTTCCTCCACCTTATGTAAGCTACCCTTTTCCTTTGGAAGATAAGCTCCACCGCTCCCGTCATCCAAGGTTCCTTTATCTTACCACTTCTTGCCTGTCTCAGAGGGGCATATTTATTCATCACTTGCAACAACTGTTCCTTAAACAGTCTCCACATGTCTATAGTGCCTTTACCATGGAACAATTGCTCCAGTCCATGCTTCCTAACTCATGTCTAATCGCATCATTGTTTCCTCTTCTCCAATTAATTATCCTCCCATTTTGCCTAATCCTCTCCTTCTCCATAGCTATGTAGAATGTGAGGCATTTGCGGTCACTGTCACCAAAATGCTCTCCCACCACAAGATCTGATACCTGCCCCGTCTTGTTTCCGAGCACTAAGTCTAGAATGGCCTCTCCCCTCATCGGCCTGTCAACATACAGAGTTAAGAAACCTTCCTGAACACGCCTTACAAAAACAGCTCCATTCAAATCTTCTGATTGAAGGAGATTCCAATCAATATTGGGAAAGTTAAAGTCACCCATTACAACAACCCTACTACGTCCACACTTTTCCAAAATCTGCCGACCTATGTTTTCTTCCATCTCCCTGCTGCTATTGGGGAGGGGCTGTACTAAACCCCTAAAGAGGTGACTGCTCCCTTGCTGTTCCTAATTTCCACCCATACTGACTCGGTAGCAGATCTTCCTCGACAATGGAAGGTTCTGTAGCTGTGATACCCTCTCTGATTAGTAGTGCAATACCCCCTCCTCTTTTCCCCCCTCCCTATTCTTTTTAAATGCTCTAAACCCTGGAATATCCAGCAACCATTCCTGCCCCTGAGAAACCCATGTCTCTGTTATGGCCACAACATCATAGCCCCAGGTGCTGATCCATGCTCTAACTTCATCACTTTTATTCCTGATACTCCTTGCGTTAAAGCAAACACACTTTAACTGATACCTTGGTTCCTTGCCAGGAAACTCCTTCCCACTAGCTGGTCTACCTCTTGCTGTTGCCTCATCTGCATCCACTCTCACCTCCGGTATACATCTCAGGTTCCCACCCCCCTGCCATACTAGTTTAAACCCTCTCGAACTACGTGAGCAAACCGTCCACGCAGGACATTGATCCCCTTCCAGTTCAGATGCAACCCGTCCTTCTTGTGCAGGTCCCACCTTCCCCAGAAGGCATCCCAATTATCAACGTATCTGAAGCCCTCCCTCCTACACCAGCTGCGCAGCCACGTATTAAGCTGCGCCCGCAGGTGAAATTGGGTGAATTTAGCGTGGCCAATTCACCTAACCTGCACATTTTTGGACTGTGGGAGGAAACCGAAGCACACGGAGTGAACCCACGCAGACAGGGGGAGAACGTGCAAACTCCACGCAGGCGGGAATTGAATCCGTGTCTCTAGCGCTGTGAGGCAGCAGTGCTAACCGCTGTGCCAGCGTGGTGCCAGGAGACGATGCCTATGTCACCCACTTCGGCCTGGAAAGTTCCTGATCATAGAAGCTGAATGAAACAGTGACCCTAACAGTCACTGGCAGCTCAATCCTCCCCTGGTGTGAAGCTGCAGATCGTGTTCAAGGAGGTGATACCGCTCTGTAACGAGCTCCTTGTTCAGTCAGGGTCCCCTCATACTCTGCTCCAGGGTTAAGTGCAGCTTGGGAAGCTGTTTCTGGAAAACCCGGGGTGGGTCCAGCAGATCCCTTTCCCCAGACACACTCACTCCGTGGTTTCAGAGCACTCCTCTCTGCAGCTTCTGCTCCATTTGGTGTTCATGTTCCAGACTCAGATGCTGTAACTACAGTCCCCGTGCTCCATCCAGAGTTGGGTCACCAAATCCTCAGGTCTCCATGAATGTCTGAGGTAGCTCACAGCACAACCTCCAGAAAGCCATCCCAAGCACCTCCAATAACCTTTCAATAGCAGGAGACAATCAGAAGCCCCTCAGCCACAATTGGTATGGACCTGACCAGACCCCGTCAAAATATTTGAAGTAGGCAGCCTAGACCCCAACTTTTCCTTATTTTAAATGTAGATGTTAATGCGTGTTGCAGATGTGTTGCAATTGGTCAACCCACTCAACGTAAGACAAAATGCAATCCATTCAAACGCTCCAATTAAGACACAATCAAAGAGAAGAACAATTTGGGATAGCTTCTCTACTGGAACACCTATGCTACCATTAGATACAATGCCTTCTACTAATTAACTGCGCTAATACAGGAACATCCCATAAACACACACCTTGGCAAAAAGGTAAATTCAAACACAGAATCTTATGTGCAGTTCTCAATCCAGGAGGAAGCAACTTTAAGTGAGTTTTCAGAGAGAATAGCAGCTGGGGATCATGCATTGAAACTTCCAACCCTTCTGGGATCCCAAGCAGCTTCTGAATGCTGCAGCAAAAACAAAACGAGAAAACCTGGCCACTACCCTTCCATTGTTTCCAACGCTTTAATAAAACCTAAACGCCTTCTCAATTATTTACTTAAGCTGTTTCAGTTGACAGTTCGGCATCTCTGCCTTAAAGACCTCTCTTCAAAGAAAAAAACACAAGAGAAAATAACCTTTTTAAAGTGAAAAAAAAACATCAATACACACAGATGGCATCATGTAAACCCTTTATTCTTATTGTTCCAGTAGACTGCAATACATATATATTACATTGACACTAAGTGTGCTAACATTCACAACTCTATTCTATTTCAGTCAGTTTACTTCTGCGACTGAACGCCTCTGTTTTTCTTCATCTAAGTTTTGACATCTTGTCAGCAAGTACGGGCTCTCGTCCGGTCACCTGTATAACTTCCAAATTGAATGGCAACAATAATAACCTCGATCTGAACGGACTGAAGTATTCTCCCTAAATTTGTCCAAAATCGTTCGGGCGTTATGATCAGTATATATATTTGTCTTGACACGGTATTGGCAACTTAGATGCTGAAATGTTGTAACATCCACACCAAACTCAAGGCCGCCTTCCCAATTGTGAAGTATTTTACAATTGATGGCGTCATCGGACACTCCAAGCAAATTTACATAATGGTGCACTTCTCATCTCTAATATAGTCCTTCTCAATGACATATCTCCTCATGTCTCAGCTTAAAGGATTTACATATTCCTGTACGTCTTAATGCTGTAACCTCTTTACCTGCTAATCCTGGCCTATGCCACTAAATCTTACACACAGGTATATATTTTAAGATCTTGCACATTCTCCTCAAGCCCTCCCAAAAGCCAAACTTTGATTTATGGACCAACTGATGATCATCAGCCATTTCAGATTCGAATCGTGCCATTTCAACTCTCCGCTCTTCCCCACGCGTTCTCACGACTGCAGGAAGTGAGCTTTTGAACTCCTCCAAAGTATGAGTCTGTCTAAGAGTGTCATAGGTTGCTCTGTTTTTAATACCCTGACTCACCTTTCAAAATTACATTGGTTAATCCTTTCATACTCAATGTACATTTAACCAGGGACACAATTTTGCATTCTAATTCACTGTCAATGGGCTTTTGGCACAAGTTTATATGCCCTTCAAATGTCTTTCTTCACCTTCTCATACTCTCCAGATACCTCTTCCAATAGGGATACAAATACCTCACTCGTAATACCGACCAGCTTTGTTTGGATTAACTAAACCCACTTGGTCATTGGTCAATGCATCCGTTTAGCCACTTTCTCAAATGAAATTAAAAAAACCTCTACATCCTTTTCATCAAATTTAGACAATGTCTGTACATATTTAAACAGATCCTCCTCAGGCCTTTGGCTACCATAGAGTTGTTCATCCTCACTATCCACCTCATCCAGCGTACTATCTCCCTTCATCTCCACCCTGCTAAGTCGACTTTCCTCTCAAATTGCTAACGTTTGAAGTTGAAACTCTCTCTCTTTTTGCTTTTCTTCATTCTTTTTCTGTCTGTCTTCCTCTTATTTTAATTCTACTTTAAATCATATTGCACACTGTCTCAATTCCTTTTTGCGTCCAAGCTGCTCCATCTGCAAATGAATTCTAGCCATTTCCAATGATTATGATGATCTTTCCGCAAAAATTTAAATGTCAAGCTGCAGCTGTAATTATCTCCTTTTCTCACAGACAAACACAAACCAACTCCAGCTTGTCTGCCAATCCTAAACGCTTTGCCTTGCTCACCTTTTGTAAAATCTCCAACTTCACTTTGTCCTCACCCAGAGAACTCTAAGTGACTGAAATAGCAATTACTACACAAAACATTGTACAAACCAACCGAATTCAACACCCACAACAAAAGATACTAACAACTACAAAATGCTCCCTTTGAGCCCAACAATCTCCCTGTGCACATTCTCCCCGTCGCTACGTGGGTTTTCTCCAGGTGCTCCAGTTTACTCCCACAGTACAAATATATGTAGTTTACGCGAAATGACCATGTTAAATTGCCCGTAACGGTCAGTGATGTGTAGGTTATTTGCACTAGTCAGGGGTAAATATGGAGTAATAGGGGAGGGGAATGCGTCTGTGTAATTTACTCTTCGGAGGGTTGGTGTGAACTTGTTTGGCCAAATGGCCTGCTTCCACTCTGTAGGGATTCTAATCCTGAACCCAATTTGGAATTATCGATTTTGAACTGGACAAGTGTTCCCACTTTGCTATGGAACAGACCAGACTACCTTAAAATGCTTTAAGATGGTAGCCTGGACGCCAACCTTGTCTTAGGTTAGATTCCCAGTAGTATGGAAACAGGCCATACAGCCCAACAAGTCCGCACTGACCCACCGAAGATGTAACCACCCAGCCCCTCTCCCCTACCCCATATTTACCCCTGACTAATGCACCTAACACTATGGGCAATTTAGCATGGCCAATTCACCTGACCTAAACATCGATGGATTGTGGGAGGAAACCACAGAACCCAGAGGAAACCCACGCAGTTACAGAGAGAATGTGCAAACTCCACACAGTCATCAGTGGGAATTGAACCTGGGTCCCTGGTGCTGTCGCCCCACTACCTTTTAGTAAAGGTAGATGTGAAATGTGTGCTCCAGATGTGATGCGGCGGGTATAACCACTCAACCTTAACCAAAACACAATTTATTTAAACACCATAATAAAAATACATACAAAAAGAAGAGAGGTTTGGAATAACTTAACTATTGGAAATCTTAACAGAATATTAGATACAGTACTTTTCACTAATGAAGAGTTCCAATGTACTAACATCCCATTAACTCGTCCCTTGGCAAAAAGACACATCCAATCCAGGAGGAAATAGCATCAAGACAGATTTCAGAGATAATATAGCTAGGGATCATTTACTGAAGCATCCAACTCTTCTCCCATCCCAGGCACCTGGTGCTGGTTACAGCTCAGCAAACCTGGAAAGTCTGGTCTGTGAGAGCTGGCCATTGTTATTAGTATTTATTAAAAAAAAAATCCCTAAAAGCCTCCTAAGTTATTTACTTCAGCCGTTTGCAGTAGGAAGTTCGGCTTTTAAGATCTCTGTTTAAATAAAAGGAGAAAATAAACTTTTTTTTAAAGTGAGAGCATTGTCAGAGATGTTAGACACCTGGTCTTTTACAATAATACTCAAGGGGATTTCTCGTGTTACTGACCACACAATCATCTCAAAGGGACAAATACAGACATCAGACGTTCAGTGGGCAGGCACAGACCATCTTTCAAAGACATGAGTCAAAGTTGCTGTCACCCCTATCCAACATGGAGCACCACATGGGATACACTGGGAAGTGAACAACTGACCGATACACACACACACGCACACACCCCTTTCCAATATGGAATACCACATGGAAGTGAATAACAGGCTGACACACACTACCTACCTCTTTCCCACCTCGCACCCTCCATCCGTGGAACACTACATGGCACACACTGGGAAGTGAACAACAGCCTGACACACACCATTTCATTGCTTCTGAGCTTCACAATGCCAGCACTCAACACACTAGAGAGTCAAAGCCCAAGGCTAGGGAGAGATACAGGGGGATAGATAGATTCACATTAAAGCCAGAAACAGACAATTAACTAACTGAGAGCGTGTTGTGGAAATATGGAGAAAAAAGACTGGGTAGTGGAACTAACTGGAGAAATGATCACTTAGAGAGCAAAATTACAAGAACGAGATCATTGAATAAAGGTATTTTCGGATCAGCTGAAATGGACTGTTTAATCAAATTCTGAATCGGTTTCACGGAACACTTCAAACAACATACGCTGTGACAAGATGACAGGCCAACACGGAGAGCTGTGCCGACTATGCAACTGCATTTCTCAGTATACTGGATTATCTGTCCAGCATGAGGAGTATTGAAAACTATACTTAAAGGAAACCAGATTAAATATGAACAACTGGCAGGGATTTGGATAATACACACAGAGGGACTGAGGGAAGTTTCATGGACAGATGAGTTAAAGTACTTGAGAATAGTAAAATAAAGGCATTGCCAGACACAATAGCGATATAGATCATCGTTCACAGGAATGTCAGATGGATGGAAATTTGGTCTGAGTTCGAATCAGATTTGTTTCTGCAAAGTTCAACCCGAGAGTGTCAGCAACAGATTGTTGTCATCATTAAGTCTGTGTTACACAACTCAAGGTTTAAACAGCAGATGAGTTATGCCAGTGAAGTACATTCTGGAACAGTGAATAGTTAAAGTTAATAATGGTCAGGGCATGATGTCAGGAATCAGCTCATGGCCAAAGGGATGACCAATGTTGTGATTCGTCTGGTTTAAACACCACCTGCAGGTTCCCCTCCAAGCCACTAACTACCCTGACTTGGAAATATACCGTTGTTTCTTCACAGTCGTTGGGTCAAAATCCTGGAATTCCCTCCCTACCAGCATTATGGGTCAACCGACAGCAAGTGGACTCCAGCGATTCAAGAAGGTAGCTCATCTTTACCTTCTCAAGGGCAAATAGAGGGAGGCTATCAATGCTGGACAGCCAGCGACACCCAAGTCACAGATATAAATGAATAAAAATATTGGGCAGGGATGAGATGGAGTCCCAGGAAGGAAACGGAGTTTGTAAACATAATAGAGGACAATGACCTCCACGCGACCAATATTTAAATAACAAGGACAGTGAGACAATGGTTCACATCTGAAAGTGAGTAGGTCAACATAGAGACCCATGAGTAACACTGCCAGAAGCAAGGAGGGAGTAAGTAATTGAACAAGTTCACTGATGCAGTTAGACGTGATCTGCAGAGTGAATATCTGAATTCTGAGTCTCAACATGAACAATAATAGTGGCAAGAAGTGAAGACTATATGAAAGAACAGTAATGCAGTTGTGACTAGTTTAAAGGAAAACATATCTGGACAGTGAGACTTACCAGGAACACCAACGATAGACAGTAGAGGATAATAAAAATATTGAATAATGCGAAGAGCACAATAAATCTGCGAATGCAATGACAAACTATCATAATTTGTAGAAAAAAAACAAACATAATAGGATAAACTCCTGTCCATTGTTGTAACGTTCCAGTCCAATATACTCAGGTTCTGATCCATTGTTGGAACATTGCAGTCAAATGTTCTCACATTCTGATCCATTGTTGTAACATTCAAGTCTAACGTCCTCAGATAATGATCTCTCCTCCCCTTCTCTCTGCAGTTGCTGATCTCTGTTAGTGCTGTCGGTGATGTTTCCGCTCATACTCTGGCATAACACATTGAATGGAGCCCATTGGTCATTAAAAGATGGAAACTCTCCACTGGGATAATTACAAAACTTGGTGACTGACATTAATCAAAGTTCAAACAAACAAGTTCAGTTAACCCTTTCCTTACATAACATTTCACATCACAATAAAAGGGAATATTTACTCAATCTTAATGGAATGGATTAGGGTACTAATGAATGGCCTATGAATCTTGCAATTTATAAAAATGTTTTCATTGTATGTATGAGTATTGCCAGAGCACTGTGGGCTGTATATGTCCCACTCTGTTTACAAAGGAGAAAGGGACAGGGATAAATTAACAGACAAGCTAACTAAGATGTCTGGTGGGGAAATTACTGGATGCATTAACTCAAGGGACAAAATTAGGATTGCAGATGCTGGAGATCAGAGTCGAGAATGTGGTGCTGGAAAAGCACAGGCTGTCAAGCAGCATCGGAGGAGCATCGACATTTCTTGTGTAAGCTTTTCATCAGGAATGAGGTTTGTGGCCCAAGGGTACTCAGAAATAAATGGGAAGGCGATGGTGCTGGGGGAAGGTAGCTGAGAATGTGATAGGTCGATGAAGTTGGGATTGGAGGTAAAATGTCGGAGAGGAAGGTGGAGTGGATGGGGAGATGGAAGATGTACAGGTAGGACAGGTCATGGGGTAGTACTGAATTGGTAGGTTGGATCTGGGATAAGGTTCGGGGAGGGGAAATGAGGAAACTGGTGAAATCCACATTGACCCCTTGTGGTTGCAGGGTCCCAAGGCAGAAGATCAGTATTTCTTCCTCCAGACATTGGTCGCCGTTCAAACCCCTAACCTAGAGTGAAAACAGTCTCAACTAGGAGACAGTGAGAACTGCAGATGAGAGAACAGAATTCAGAGTGTTGTGCTGGGATGCAAAACAGGTCATGCAGCATTTGAAGAGTGGGAAAATTGACATTTCGGGGAAGAGCCTGATGAAGAACACTTGCGCAAAAAAATTATTCTCCTGCTCCTGGGATGTTGCCTTACCTGTTGTGGTTTTCCAGCACCCCGATCTCGAAGCTGAAAATAGTCTCAGCCTATCCAGCCTTTCATTATAACTCAAACCTTCCAAACAGCAACATGCGTGCATACTTTTTTGAACCTGCTCCAGCTGAATAATATCATTCCTAGAACTGGGCGACCGGAACTGGACGTAATACTGCAGAAGAGGCCTCATCAATGTCCTGCAAAGCTTCAACATAACGTGCCGACTCCTATACACGAAGGACTGAGCAATGAAGGGAAGTATGTTAAATGCCTTTGAACCACCTTATCTGTAGGTGATGAAAACTACAAGGAATTATGCACCTGCACCCCGAGCTTCCGTGTTCTCCAACACTACGCAACTTGTTGTTGTACCAAAATGCAATACCTTCCATTTATCCAGATTGACTTCCATGTTACATTTTTCAGTCCAACGACTCATTGGATGAAGATCCTTTTGAAACTTCGATAATCTTCCTTACTGTCTACAATTCTGGCGTCGCCTGCAAACCTACGAATCATGCCTGCAGTGAGTTCCACTGTTTTCTCATATAGATCAATGATTCATATTTACTTGTAGTGGCCGTGATTCAGCAGTGTGCAGATCATACAACAGTGAGTCATGCAATTAACAATGAGGAAGAAAGCCGCAGACTGCAGGGAGATATTAAACAATTGGAAATGAAAATGGTGAAGGAAATTCATTCCAGGCAAGTTGGTGATAGTGAAGCAAGTTCAAACTTCAAACCAGCCGCCCTCGCTCCAATTGTGGCACTCAGCTCTCTCAGTAAGCTGCACTGTAGATTGCTATAAACGGGAAAATAATTTCCCTTCTGCCCCGCCTTTGGCCAGGAGCACTCCCAACCTCGGAATTACTTGCGCCTCTAAACCGTCATAGAAATACCGTGCATTCACTGGTTGTGTCACTGGAGTCCTCAAGTATCTCTGCGACCTCATTCCCATCCCGACTTCCAGTTGGATCTTCGCGACTGCGCCACTCAATTCCTCATATTCTTGGGCTGGGAACTGGGACTGTGTGGCAGCAGTGGTTACTGCCTTGTGTGTGTGTGTCGGGTGGAAACTGGTAAAGTAGCCGATGTTAAACTGCATTACTATTGAAGCATACATTTCAACAACACCTGCACTGTCCCCGGAGTTTTTGATGTTTTCGAGAAATCTATTTATCTCAGCCTACAGCATATAAATAATGGAATCACCACAGCCACTGGGGGAACCGATATTAAACGGTCAGCCCATTCTGAGTTCCCACAGATGTGTCACTGTTCGCTCATCACTGATATTGTGCATTTGGTACGCTGCCTAACATTTCCTATAATACTGTACTTATTGCGCCCTGTCATAGAGTGCGTCTGTGGGTCGCCGTGATTGTATAGTGGTTCGTACTCTGCGCTGTGGCCGCCGTAACCTTGGTTCGAATCCGAGTCACGGCGCTAATTGCTCTATCTGCCCCTGTTTTTGTGAAACACAAAGGAATAGTTGCTTTACCATAGTAATTTTCTCCAAGGTGATGATCTTTTCCCTTCAAATTCTGCTTGCTCACATCTCTGTGTTTCATATGTCAGAATTCAAATCCACCCGTTCTCAGACATTTCTCTCCCTCCTTCGATCACTAACTGAACGTTCCGTCCCACACCCCCATTTCATTAATTTAGCGATGCCGGTGTTGGACTATGGTGTACAAAGTTAAAAATCACACAACACTGCCTTGTATGTTAAGTATGTTAAGTATGGAAGTATGTTAAATGCCTTTGAACCATCTTGTCTGTAGGTGATGCAAACTACAAGGAATTATGCACCTGCACCCCTAGCTTCTGTGTTCGCCAACACTACGCAAAGCCCAACTCTTGTTGTTGTACCAAAATGCAATACCTTCCATTTATCCAGATTGAACTCCATGTTACATTTTTCAGTCCAACGACTCATTGGATGAAGATCCTTTTGAAACTTAGATAATCTTCCTCACTGTCTACAATTCTGCCGTCGCCTGCAAACCGACAAAGCCTGTCTGCAGTGAGTTCCACTGTTTTCTCATATAGATCAATGATTCATATTTACTTGTAGTGGCCGTGATTCAGCAGTGTGCAGATCATACAACAGTTAGTCATGCAATTAACAATGAGGAAGAAAGCCGCAGACTGCAGGGAGATATGAAACAATTGGAAATGAAAATGGTGAAGGAAATTCATTCCAGGCAAGTTGGTGATAGTGAAGCAAGTTCAAACTTCAAACCAGCCGCCCTCGCTCCAATTGTGGCACTCAGCTCTCTCAGTAAGCTGCACTGTAGATTGCTATAAACGGGAAAAAAATTTCCCGCCTTTGGCCAGGAGCACTCCCAACCTCGGAATTACTTGCGCCTCTGAACCGTCACAGAAATACCCTGCATTCACCGGTTGTGTCACTGGAGTCCTCGAGTATCTCTGCGACCTCATTCCCATCCCGACTTCCAGTTGGATCTTCGCGACTGCGCCACTCAATTCCTCAGATTCTGGGGCTGGGAATTGGGACTATGTGGCAGCAGTGGTTACTGCCTTGTGTGTGTGTGTCGGGGGGAAACTGGTAAAGTAGCCGATGTTAAACTGCATTACTATTGAAGCATACATTTCAACAACACCTGCACTGTCCCCGGAGTTTTTGATGTTTTCGAGAAATCTATTTATCTCAGCCTACAGCATATAAATAGTGGAATTACCACAGCCACTGGGGGAAACCGATATGAAACGGTCAGCCCATTCTGAGTTCCCACAGATGTGTCACTGTTCGCTGAGCACTGATATTGTTCATTTGTTGCGCTGCCTAACATTTCCTATGATACTGTACTTATTGCGCGCTGTGAGCGTGCCCGTCTGTGGCATGCCGTGACCGTATAGTGGTTAGTACTCTGCGTTGTGGCCGCAGGAACCTCGGTTCGAATCCGAGTCATGGCACTAATTGCTCTATCTGCCCTAGTTTTTCTGAAACACAAAGGAATCAGTTGCTTTCACATGGTAATTTTCTCCAAAGATGATGATCTTTTCCCTTCAATTTCTGCTCGCTCACATCTCTGTGTTTCATATGTCCGAATTCAAATCCACCCGTTCTCAGAGATTTCTCTCCCTCCTTCGATTACTAACCGAACTTTCCGTCCCACACCCCCATTTCATTAATTTAGAGATGCCAGTGTTCGACTATGGTGTACAAAGTTAAAAATCACACAACACCAGGTTAGAGTCTAACAGGTTTAACTGGGCACTAGTTTTGGGAGCGCTGCTCTTTCATCATGTGGTTGTGGAGTCATTTCCTATTTCATTAAGGCACTGCAGAATCTTACACTGACTCTCACTTTGATACCCTTCACTCTGTTCTGCTGCGGTCACTGTTGCTGGGTGAACGTGCCCCAACCCCACCATAGGGACCTGCAGACCAGTTGCTTCATTTGCTTACCGCTATTGTGAGGCCAATCCTCAGGTAGCAGCCTTTACTGATATGGACTTGCGATTATTGGGAGTCAAGTCAGGAAAATGACACAGGACAATATCGAGGAATAGTGACTTAATTGAGAAAGATTAGTTTCACGGGTTTTCTGCAATGGCTGAGCACTATTACCACTGGACTGTTCATTCAGACAATAAGCAAACGAACCAGGGACCCGGGTTTGACTCCAACCATGCCAGGTGTTAGAAGTGAGATTCAATAAATATCTGGAATTACGAATCTAATAACACCTATACATCCATGGTCAACTATTGAAAAAACAAAACCATCGGGTTCACTGACGTCCTTTGAGGAAGGAACCTGCCATTCTTACCTGGTCGGGCCTCAATGTGACTCCAGACTCACTGCAATACGGTTGAGTGTCAACTGCCCGCTGTGCAATTAGGGATCACAATCAATACTGCCGAGCCAGCGACGCCCTCATACTGTAACAGAATAGAAAAAAAAAGTTAATTCGGCTCTAGCTAGATTACTGTGTGCAGTTCTGCAATTCACAGTATAGCAATGATGTGATCGCACTGGGAACGTTGCAGGAGAGATTCAATGGGATATTGTCTGTGCTGAAGAGTTTCAGTTATGAGGAGAGATTGGACAGACTGCGGTTGTTTGTCGCTGAGCAGAGGGGATTGGAGAAGATATGACTGAGATGTACAAAATAATGAAGGATATGGATAAGATAGACTGAAAAAAGCGTTTGTTATTGATCGAGGGATCGAACACTGGGGCCAAGAGATTTCGGGAAAAGGCAGAAAGTTTTGAGTAGATGTGCGGAAAGGGTCAGAGAGGTGGAAACACTTCCAACCTGAAAAAAATTGAGATGTTAATTTGTGATGCCAAAACATATAAGACTATAGGCTAAACAATGAAAAACTTGATTCAGGTCGTTAAGCAGTTGTGTTGGACAAGTGCAGCCACAACAGGCTGAAGGGCTTCCTTCGATGTTTCTGCCTTCCACAGTATCGTGGTTCGTGTCCCCTCCTGTCACAGGGCTCAATTCTCCGCTGGGGGCATCGTGTAAGTTTTAAACCTGTAGCTCTGTTCCCCAGTGAAGGTTATTAATGCCTGGCCTCCCATTCTCGATTGGATATGTCACAGGAAGGACAGTGCTGTCTGAATCAGCTGGGGAAGGACTGCAGCTCCTGGGGCAGAGAGCGTCAGTGAAAGTGCAAGCACGTAATTTCTGTAAACTGCACATTGTGTTTGTGTTGCAATGAAAACCATTATATAGAGTTGTTCCTGACTGATATGTTTACTTAAAGCAGAAATCTGAGTAAGAAAAAAGAGTAAACCCACTCAGATCCGAGTGCAGAAACATTTCCGGCAGCACTAATGAGGATGTACAGCGTAGAACCGCGTTTGAATGCATTGAATTCGGGTTGACGGGGGCAGCTTGCTTTCACTAGGCGGAGTTACCAGTGTGTAAAGCCATTACACATGATACAGATAGTGTTCAATGTGATGGTACATTTGCTCAGTGGGTCGCACTGCTGTTAAGTCTATAGATTAGGTGGATTGGCAATGCTAAATTGCGCTGATGTGTCCAGGGAGTGAATTCAGTAAGTTAAGTGAATTAGCCATGGGTAACGCAGTGATAAGGTCAGCAGTCACACGATGCCAGGTTTTATTGCAGCAGGTTTATTTAAAATCCCAAGCCAGAGGCCTGCAGTGATAGAGAGGGGAGCTAGGTCTGGTTGAGATGCTGTTCACAGTGTCCCTACAGACTCGATTGGCTGAATTGTACTTTCTGCCTTGTAGAGAATCTGTGATTCTATCAGAGAGGACACTGTCACCTTTTACTGGGGAGCTAAGGCATTAGAGATGATGCTGACGGCGTTTAGTGGGAGTGGCATTTTAGTTATTTGTGTTTTGGAAAACTTGAAACTGAACCAAGGTAAACCGAATGCAAGTTTTCCAGGGTATGTGAGGTTTGGAGAGAGTAAATAGGTGGTAAATTCACTATTTCAAGTTCGTATATTTCTGAACGTCAGGCTTTCAAAACCATCGATGTAGGACAAAGAAATGATAGGAGCAGAACTTTTGTCACTCAGAGAATCCGTTTCCAAAATATTTGGAAAGGCACATTTAGAGACACACAAGCAGTGAGTTTTTCCAGGAGAGAGACAACCTGTGGCTGGGTAAAAGTGTAAAAGTGGGATGTGGGGGTGGAAGGTGCAAGGAAACAATGTCTAATTTGGACGACTTCAGATATAAAGAAATATCGCAAATGTATGCAGCTGAAATTCAGCAAAAAAATACCTCAGAGTTTTGAAAGATTTGTATTAATATTTCACATGAAGCATTACAAATGGAACTGAACAGATTTTGTATATTGTCAAGGAAAGAAATTCCATAATGACTAGGAAGTGACCCGTCTCTTAGAGATCGATTTCGTGCTTTAATCCCATCTTTAGGATACACTGGATAGAGAATCTTGCTCTTGTCCTTCATTGCATTGGAGATTTGTGATAAATTGATACCTCATCAAATTCGAAATAAAGCAATTTGATTCTGTTGTAAGTTAAATTGGGATAATGAAAAGGAGTGCAAACGTTTCTTTCCTCCTTTCATTCCATCTTGACTTTCTATGAACTTACTTCGAATGAAAGTGAAACAAATAAGGAGAGATTGGGTGCAATAGTTTATCCAGTGGGATTGTGAATTTTAATGTAACATTCCACACAACTTTCTGATCAGTATTTCAAACAGTCAATTGGAATTGGAACCACAGAAAACTTTTCCAATGAAACGAAACTTTCATTCTTTCACAACCTTTTGCTGTGTGAATCACACCGCGATCCATCATCCAGCATGATCACCAAGTTGGCAACAATATTAGATCCACCAATTTTCTTTAGCAAACACAACTTCTGCACATACCCATCTCCGGTGTGCCCAGTGCCATTTGTTGTCTCCAGGCCACAGCACATTTCTTGTTCATGAGCTTATGAGCCGAGTTCCTGATCTGTCTGATCATTTTGGAAACATTTTCTATCACTTCATCCCATCCCCTTAGAATTCTAAATTTATCAATAAAGTAAGGAGTAGGACCACATGATGTAAGATTGGAAGTAGGCCATTCAGCCCATCGAGTTAACTCCACCATTCAATGAACTCATGGCTGATCTGATAATCAGATAATCCCAGCCTAACCAATCATCCAACGAAGCTCCATTTTCTCCTCTGTTGACAACATGTTCATTAATCTCTGCTGTCCCCTGCAGCGTCCTTACATATTATTACGGCACGTGGAGACATTTATGCAAAGAAACCATTGAAATTTCAAGCACAGACGGGAATTGAAACTTGAAATCAGACAGCGACTGGAATCAGATTGGTCCACACAAGGACGAAATAGAATAATGATAACTCTGACAAATGAGGATCTAATCATATCCCACTGACATTCAATGGCTTTACTGTAACCAAATTATCCAGTGTAATAGTCCACAGAGCTAGTATTTAGAAAAATAAACAGATAGAAACTGGCTATATAAACAATTGGACAACAAAAACATGTCCTTTGGTAGATATTTTTTGATTATAAACTCAGCTTGTGTCTCCATGAATCTTAAATCGTTTGCAAGGCACAAATGAGACGTGGAACATCACTCTCTCCATTTGCCTCGATTGGTGTAACTTCAGTAACACTTAAGGAACTGGACACGGTCCACGACAATGCAGTCACTTGATTGTACCCTCGTCAATACCTGCAATATTCATTCTCTTCACCGCTGAGGCACAATTGCAACAGCGTGCACCAACAAAAGGATGCACTGGGGTAGGTCATATGGGCATATTTGACAGAACCTTCAAAGCTCAATAGCTGTACTGACCAAAAGGACAAGATTGGAGGTTGCAACGAAACACCACCATTTTCAAGTTCCCCTCCAAGGCCCATAGCACTCTGATCTGGAAAGGAATCAGTGATAAACTCATTGGTGAAACAGTATTGATGGGCAAAGTTGCATACTTCAGCCTTCCATGTTTTATCTTACAATTAAAAAAAAATTGTTTATGTGGTGACTTGACTTGTGCTCAGTCCTTTAGCTGTTCCCTAAACTGGTAGTTGCTAATGTGGTCAACAATAGAAAATATCCGAAAACGCTCCCAATCAACTGATTCCCCTCAAGATTAGAGTGGTGTTGGAGAAGCACAGCAGGTCCGGCAGCATCTGATGAGCACGAATAATGAACATTTCAGGCAAAAGCCCTTCATCAGGAATGGGACTGGGAGCATATTGGTTGGAGAGATAAATGGGAGTGGGGCGGGGCTGGGGAGAAGGTAGCTGCGAGTGCAGTAAGTGGATAGAGGTGGAGGGTGAACATGATATTTCAGGAAAGAAGGTGTAGTGAAAAAGTGGGAATGAAGATGCACAGGTGTGACAGGTCAGGAGGACGGTGATGAGCTGGAGGTTGGGAATTGGGGTAAGGTCGGGGGAGGGGAAATGAGGAAACTGGTGAAGTCCCAATTGATGCCCTGGGTTTGAAGGGTCCCGAGGCGGAAGATGAGGAGGCCCAATGGAGGAGGCCCAAGATCTGCATGTGCTCGGGAGAGTGGGAGGGGGAGTTGAAATGTTTGGCCATGAGGGCACTGGGATTGATTCTTGTGGGTGTCCTGGCGATATTCTCTGAAGTGCTCTATGAGAAGACATTCGGTCTCCCCAGTTTAGAGTAGACCGCATCGGGAGCAACGGACACAAGAAATGACATGTGTGGAAGTGCAGGTGAAACTTTGATGGATTTGTAAGCCTCCATTGGAGCCTTGGACAGAGATGAAAGGGTAGATGTGGGCGCAGGTTTTGCAGTTCCTGCGGTGGCAGAGGAAGGTGCTGGGAGGGAAGGGTTGGACATTGGAGGGCGTGGACTTGACTAGGTAGTCACAGAGCGAATGGTCTTGGTGGAAAGTGGATAGGGCTGGGGAGGAGAACCTATCCCTGGTGATGGGATCCGTTTTGAGTTGGCGAAACTGTCAGCGGATGATGTGATTTATGCAGAGGTTGGTGGGATAGAAGATGAGGACCTGGTGGTTCTGGGGTTTGGGGTTCATGGGTGGAGTACGGAACATGGATGAGGTGCGTTGGAGGGCATCTTCAACCACATAGATTGGGAAGTTTCGGTCTTTAAAGAAGGGTATGTTCTGTGGTGGAACTTGTCCTTTGGGAGCAGAGGGTAAAGACAATGATTGCAGATGCTGGAAAGCAGAGTTTAGATTAGAGCGGTGCTGGAAAAGCACAACAGTTCAAGCAGAATCCGAGGAGTAGAAAAATCGAGGTTTCGGGCAAACGCCCTTCATCAGGAATACAGGCAGAGAACCTGAAGGGTGGAGAGATAAATGAGAGTAGGGTGGGGGTGGAGAGAAAGTAGCATAGAGTACAGAACACACCAGATGGTCTCCTTCTTTAGAGACCGCAATTTCCCTTCGCATGTGGTTAAAGATGCCCTCCAATGCATCTTGTCCACATCCTGAACCTCCGCCCTCAGACCCTACCCCTCCAACAATAACAAGGACAGAACCACCATGGTGCTCACCTTCCACCCTACCAACCTTCGCAGAAACAAAATCATCCGCCGACATTTCCACCACCTCCAAACGGACCCCACCACCAGGGATATATTTCCCTCCCTATCCCATTTCACCTTCCACAAAGACCGTTCCCTCCGTGACTATCTGGTTAGGTCCACGCCCCCCAACAACCCATCCTCCCGTCCTGGCACCTTCCCCTGCCACCGCAATAATTGCAAAATCTGCGTCCACACCTTCTCCCTCGCCTCCATCCATGGCCCTAAAGGAGCCATCCACAGGCATCAAAGTTTTACCTGCACATCCACCAATATAATTTATTGCATCCGTTGCTCCTGATGCGGTCTACTCTACATTAGGGAGACAGGACGCCTCCTAGCAGAGCGCTTTATGGAACATCTCTGGGCCACACGCACCAAGCAACCACACTGCCCAGTGGCCCAACAGTTCAACTCACCTTCTAACTGAGCTGAGGGCATGGAGCTCCTCGGCTTCCTACACCGCCACTCCCTCACAACCGACGCCTGGAGGAAGAACACCTCATCTTCTGCCTCAGAACACTGCAACCCCAGGGCATCAATGTAGACTTGACCAGTTTACTCATTTACCGTTCCCGCACCTCACCCCAGCTCCAAACTTCCAGCTCAGCAATGTCCCCATGACTTGTCTTACCTGCCTATCTTCCTTTCCACCGATCCACTCCACCTTCCTCCCTGACCCATCACCTTCATCACCTCTCCCACTCACCTATTGTACTCTATGCTACTTTCTCCCCACCCCAAACCTCCTCTCATTTATCTCTCCAGCCTTCAGGCTCTCTGACTGTATTCCTGACGAAGGGCTTTAGCCCAAAACGTCGATTTGACTGCTCCTCGGATGCTGCCTGAAACGCTGTGCTTCTCCTTTGGGAGCAGATGCGATGGAGGTGGAAGAATTGGGAATATCGGATCACATTTGTGCAAGAGACGGGGTGGGAGGACGTATAATCCAGACAGCTGTGGGAGTCAGTGAGTTTGTAAAAAGTGTCAGTAACACTGAACTTGAGGGATCTATTTCCCTCGCCACCCCTACCCACTTTTCACTAAGACTGTTTCCTGCACGACTACCTAGTCAAGTCCACGCCCTCCAATGTCCCACCCTCCCCTCCCGGCACCTTCCCTTGCCACCACAGGAATTGCAAAACCTGCACCCACATCTTCCCCATCACATCCTTCCCAGGCTCCAATAGATCCTTCCACATCCATCAAATGTGAATCTGCACTGCTACACATGTCATTTATTGCATCGGTTGGTCTCCTCTACATTGGGGCCAACAGACACCTTCTCGCAGAGCACTTCAGCGAACATTTCTAGTACACCTGCAACATTCAACCTCAACTCCCCATGACCAAACGCATCAACTCCCTCCCTGCCCCCCCCCCCACTCTCCCATGGACATGCAGTTCCTGCGCCTGCTCCACCGCCATTCCGTCAACACCTGACGCCTCATCTTCCACCTTGGGATGTTCAACCCCAGGGCATCATTGTGGTCTTCACCAGCTTCCTTATCTCTCCACGCACACCTTATCCGAGTTCCAACCTTCTAGATTGGCACCATCCTATTGACCTGTCCCATCTGTCTATCTTAATTCCCACCTATCCGCTCCACCCTCTCCTCCGACCTATCACCTTTAACCCCATCTCTATCCACCTATTGCACTCTCAGCTAAATTCTTCCCAGACCCAGTCCTCCCGTTTATCTCTGCACCCTCGAGGCTCGCAGCTTTATTCCTGATGAAGGGCTTTTGACCGAAACGTCATTTTTTTCTGCAACCCGGATGCTGCCTGACCTGCTGTGCTTCTTCAGCACCACTCTAATATTGATTCTGATTCCCAAAATCTGCAGAATGTACTTCCTTCCAAATGATTCCCCTGTCCATTGAACTTTAGCGATCGTGAATTCCCACTCCATGATCTCTTTGTCCCTCTACACCACACAGAATACTCACTGTTATTGTTTCTTCTCCCAAAATTCATTAACTTTCATTGATCTGTATTCAAATCTATGCAGCATTTTACCTTTCTACCTGATAGATACATCCCTGCAGTCCCTGGCATTCTTCACCATAATCAATTATTGCATCATCAGCAAAGTTCTAAACCATGGCTCCTACAACTAAGTCTAAATCACTGTTCTACATCAGAAAACAGTGGAACTCCACTGGAAACACGCATGCGAATAGGTTTCATTGCTGGTTGGGATTAACGATTGCAATAACAGCAGAATCGAACTTCTGCTGTCATTTGTAAACTTGCTGGTGACTTTGCCAGTTGGTCTTCTGAGGGATCACTTCTCCCATATGGGAGTGGTGAATGACTTATGCGCACTGTGACTGAGTAAGTGAGTTTACACCTCAGACGGCAATTGAATCCCTTCCTGCCGTCACCCTATGGCCCTGACTTCTTGGCGCTGTGGGTATCCTTGTGTCTATTTAGTTTGATAATCAGTTGAATTCGAGTCCACACAAACACGATTCCCCCTTCGCCTGTTGTCCATGCATTTTTATTCTTCCTTAATCTCCCACGGAATGTGGCTATCATTGGTCTGAAGAGCATTTATTGTTCATTCTAATTCATCTCGAACTGAGTCAGAGGGCATTCATGGCTGAACCACATTGTTGTGGGTCTGGAGTCACATGTTGACAGGACTGTTGACAGTCGGCAGATTTCCCTTTCGAAGGGACATGAATGAATAAGTTTTCAGCAATATAAAGTTGTTGTCTCTGTTCCTGAGATTGGGTTTATTTTCCAGATTTTATTCATCGAATTTAACGAACAGCAGCAGCCACGTTCCAGTCTCCAAAGATTACTAGCCCAATAGATCACCGCTGCACTAACAACTCCCTGCTGCATTTCTCCATTCAAAGAATGACAATGTCAATTCAGATTATTCCAGATGGAGCGAGAATAGGACGCGTTTCTGTGTGGAATGGAAGCAATGTACGCTGGATTGGAGTGTTTACTGGAGCAAGAGACTGATGTGGGGACGATGTGAGCAAAAGCAGTTCTTACTGTCAAAGTAACAAAATACTACTTTGTTAAGGAAAATCTCTTAGAACGCTTTTAACACATCGACCTCTCACTTGAAGCTCCAGCATGCTTCCTCTGAGCCAATTGACCAGAAGCACTCCCAGCCTCAGCATTTCACGCTCTTGGATAAGTCGACAAAGTCTTTTCCCTGGGGTCGCGAGTCCAGAATGCGAGGGCATAGATTTAGATTGAGAAGGAAAAGATATAAAAGAGACCTCAGGGGTAACTTTTTCATACACAGGGTGGTGCATGTATGGAATAAGCTGCCATAGGAAGTGGTGGAGGCTGTCACAATTGCAAAATTTCAATGGCATTTGGATGGGTATATGAATAGGAAGGGTTTGAAGGGATATGGGCCGGGTGACAGGTGGGACGAGATTGGGTTGGGATATCTGGTCGGCATGGACCAAATAGTCTGCTTCCATACTGTATATCTCTATGACTCTATGACTCCATGAAGGCGCCTTTACCAATCATGTCACTGGTGCCACAGAATAGCTTCACATGCTCATTTCCACCCCCACTTCCAGTTTGGTATTCGCGGCTGCGCAACGAAGTTTCCCTGATTCCGGTTCTCGGGACTAGGGTTATGTGACTGACTGCAGCAATGGGTGCTTCCTTGTGTGGGGAAGTTGGTGAAGAAACTGTTATTAACACAATGTTAATAACACATTGTTATTGAAACATAAATTACACCAATATTCCGCCCTATCCCCTGAACCTTTTGTTTTCTAGAAATCTGTCAAACTCAGTCTTCAACACGCAGTCCTCGATGGAACCACCACAGCGTCTGGTGATATCGAATTTAAAGATTCAGCTAATTCTGAATTCCCACATATCTGCTATTGCGCACCTAATATTCCTGTTGTGCATCTGCTACTCTTCCTAACATCTCCTCTGTCACTCTAGTTATTGCTGTTTTTAAACGCGTGTCTCTGCATGACTCAGTGATGGTTTGAATGTTAAAATATTCTGCATTGTGGCCGCAGGAAGCTCGTTCGAATCCGAGCCACTGCATTTTACTCCTTGTGACTCATGCTGAATAAACACAGAAAGGAATTAGTTGATTTTACATGAAAGCATTCTCAGGGATTATGATTTTTCCCATAAAACCCCTCTCTCTCTCACATCTCTGCGAGTCATATATCAGGATTGAGACTCACCCATTCTCGGAGAATTCCCTCCCTCCCGCACTCACTTAACTCCTTTAAGTTCCCCCTCCCATTTCCCGTACAATCACTTTCACATTCACCTCCTTCAGTCTGTGCTGCTGCGCTCACTGTTGCTGTGTGACCATGCCCAAGTTTCACCATCGGGACCTTCAAACCAATTGATCCATTTTGATACCGCGGTTGTGAGATCAATCCTCATGTCGCAGCTTTTACTGACATGGATCAGCGATTATTGAAACATCAGGCTCAGGAAAAGGGCACAGGACAGCATTGAGGAAAAGAAACTTTATTCACAAAAACATCAGTTTCTTTGGATTTTCGCATCATTTGTTTTACTTGTTCATTCAGCTCTAGCGAGACTGTTGTGTGTAGTTATGCAATTCACATTATAGCAGAGATGTGACAGCGCTGGAAACGATGCAGGGGAGATTCGCCAGGATATTGTCTGAGCTGAAGAAGAGAGATTGGACAAGCTGGAGTTGTTTTTCTTAGAGCAGAGGAGATTGGGGGGCGGTATGATTAAGATGTACAAAGCACTGAGAGATATGAACAGCATAGATTGAAATAAATGTTTACTTTGATGGAGCTTTCGATCACGGGGGCGGGGGGCGGGGGGGGGGGGGCACCGATTTAAGGTCAGAGGCGGAAAGATTATAGTGTATGCGTGGAAAAACGTTTTCAAACAGTGGGTGGTTGAAATCTGGAACACAGTGTATGCAAGACTCGAAGAGGCAAAAATCCACATAACTTTCCAAAGTATTCAGATGTGAATTTGTGATGCCAAGACATACAAGGCTATGGGTCAAGTGACATTAAAAAGGAGTTAGGATAGTTGCGCGATTCTTATTGAGCAATACAGATACTCCGTGCTAAGTACAGGTTATTAATAGCTGTCCTTCCATTCTCGAAGAGATATGTCACAGGAAGAACTGTGCTGTCTGAATCAGCGTGGGGGAGTACTCCTGCTCCCGGGGAGACAGACTGACAGTGACAGTGTAAGCACGTGACTTCTGTCAGCTGTATCTCGTGTCGGTGTTGGCATGAAAATCATTAAGTAATTTTGCTCCGTAATTAGGTATTTGCTTATAGCAGGAGGCTCAGGAAGATATGCATTCTACTGCCCTTTCCCTACTAGCCCATACAACTGAATACTGGCACAATGCAGGACAATTTCTCTCTGTACATCCTCGTCCAATTCTCCTTGACCTCCAACACTTTCCCATATGGCACCATTCCACGAAATCTCAGAAGGTGTAATGCTGCACGGTTATGCTGTCCCTCCTCATTGTAAGGTTCCAGTGATTTATCTGCCCATCACTCAATTTAGCAAACTGCATTTTCTGCTCACAATGTGTTCTCGTCCGGATTGGGGAGAGAAAAACAGGGTGGGTGACAAACGTGTGTACACCTACGTTCTGTCTGCAAGCAAAGACCCTGAGCTTCCAGGTTCCTGTCACTGCAACAGCCCACTGTGTTCCCATGCCTCCATTTCAGTTTGGTCTGCTGCAGATCTCCCGCATAGCACAGCGCGAGTTGGAAGAGCGGCACGTCATTTCCTGCTGACAGACCGTACAATCTTCAATACCCAACATCGAGTTCCATCATTTTAGACCCTGTCCACCATCTTTCACGTTCCTACCCCACCTACACACACCATTCGTTCCAAAGGCGGATCGTTTGGCTCGAAAATCTCTCCTAGTTGCAATAAACCTGCTGATTTTGTTCAGGTATTTCTGCTTTTCTTCGGATAATTTTGTTCTGTTCTGATTGCCAGCCTTAAGGAAACGTGTGTTTACACGGGAGCGTGGTCAGAGTAGATTTACCAAGGTGGTGCCTGAGCTAGGCCATTCCCTCTGCGAAGATCAGCGAAAGTGAGGGATGCAGGTGCTGGAGCTCAGAGTCGAGAGTGTAGTGCTGCAAAAGCATAGCACGTCAGACAGCATCTGAGGAGAAGAGAATCGATGTTTCGGGCACAAGTCACCACCATTCCATTACCAGCCGATGCCTGGAGGAAGAACGTCTCATATTCCAACTTTGGACCCTGAAAACACTCGGGATAAATGTGTATTTCAACAGCTTCCTCATTTCGCCTCCCCCCACATTATCCCACTTCCAACTAGGCTCTGCTCTCCGGGCCCGTCCATCAATCCTCCTTCTGAACTATCACATTCTCCCTCACCTTCATCCACTTTCCCATCACTTGACCACGAACCCCATTCCTCTCCCTCAACCCCGACTCAAAATCCTCATTCCTGATGAATGGCTTATGACCGAAGCATCGATTCTCCTGCTCTTCGGAGGCTGCCTGACCGGCTGTGCTTTTAAAGCACTACACTCACGCCACTGCAAAGATGGATGAGCTCGTCTTGGCCTCTTTATCTGAGAGCGGAGAAAGCTGAGAGAGAAATTGATTAATGTGCACAGAAAGGGATTAGGTATGTGTGACAGTAATAAACTTCTTATGGAAAGGGTTAATAACCAGGGATATCGATGAAAAGCTCGAGAGAGAATGTTCAGAGAAGATTTAGGAAGAATGTTTACATCCTGAGAGTGTTGTTTGTTTCGAACTCACTGTTTGAACGTGTGGTAAAGCTTAGAGTCATCAAAACACTTCAGGAGTATTTAGCTGAACATTTGAGGAGCTAGAGCATGCACGGATAAGGCCCGGGTACTGGAAAGTAGGGCGAGGATAAACCGAAGTTAGATGAAAGACTCGAACACCGTAGCTTTGGGTGCAGTAAAATGGAGGTTAGCGCAGCTCTGCAGCCCATTGAGAGACGTGTTGGACCTCTACTGCATTGTTAAGATTGCGATTCAAAGTTTGTGGGTTTGAGTCCCACCAGAATCGGAGTGTAGTTCAGATTTCAGCTGAATCAATGATTGTTCTGCTGACTCATCATCAGTTCCCATCGTCTGGAGTTCTCGTCCCTGCTACTGACCAGAGAGGACTCCTCACCTTCTTGGTGGTGAGTTTTGATGGAATTGTATCATTTAAAACATGATCAGCCAAGAATCCCATTGCATAAGCTCACTGTCTCTAAACACATTTTGCTCCCACAGTTGCACAGAATTTTTCGGTTTATTCAGTGTCTTTTTCCCTTTGGGCGATAGGTTGATGTGGATGGGCTGGGAAAAAACTTTGACTTGTTCGGTCAGCCATAATTATATCAAATGGCGGGGTAGTGCTGGTGGGGGAAATGGCCCCCTCCTATTCCTCCCTGTCTGTGCTGTTTCTGACAGAGGGTTTTAAACAATAACATGATGAGGACACTGTGAACCTACACCACGGAAAAGCAAGGACCTCCCCTTTATCCCACTGCTCTCACAGCTGGAATACGCAGCTCCTGTTGCAGCTTTAGATCAGACAGTGGAGGATTCTTCCAGGCGCTCTGTCAGACTACATGCTCCTTCACACAGGCTTCCCACTGGACACATGGAGCAAGCAGGCGTGTGGATATTGGGGATTCAGCGACAGATTTTCCCTTTTCCTGGCTAGATGTCTGGCCACGGGAATAAACATGAATTTCGGGCATTATCTATCTCACTGTGGATTCTTATCACTTTACAATTTAAACTGAAAATCAATTTACTCTTGCATGATATTCTTATATCTTCAATATTCCTGAAAACTGTGCAACATGTCCTTGGATGTAGCCGTGGTGAAGATTGATGATGAGTGCAGTATGTTTCATGTTGTCTGTAAGAACTTGCGGAAGGAGGTTAGTGAAGTGTCGTTGAATCGAATTCTGTGCCAAATTGATGCAGACCGAACGAGAAGCCCTGTGACAGCGAAAATATAACATTTCCTGTAAACAACGCAGCGACCCACAGAAAAACAGTTTTCAATCAAGTCTAGTTTGTACATCAGTTTTCTATGTCCCATTTCCTGAACCTGATGCTCGAATAGTCACAGGTCCAAATGAGTTCCTTCTCCTCTGCCTTAGCTTTAATTTCAAAACCACAGCAAAAGTAGAACAGGCGGGTCGAAGGTCCCAGAGGTACGAGTAGGGCAGTTTGTCGGCTTGCTGCCGGCGGCTCCAGTGGAGCAACCGATCAGCGCTTGGCACTGAACAGTGTGTTAAAATGCCGCGGTTGTAATTTCAATCCTTATCAAAAGCTGGTTTTACTGACGTTGATCAGGAATAATTGGAGCACCAGATTAAGGCGTAGTTGAAGAATAATGTCGAATAAAGTAGCATCTATTCTAAAACTCCAGTTTATGACATGTGGAATTGCTCTGTCTTTGGAAAAGGTAGTAATTATTAACCGTAAAACTGCACATATTCCCCAGGTAATTATCCATCTGTGGATCGAGAAACAGAGGTGATATTTTAGCTTGATGACCTTTTTTAAATCTCTGACACTGCACTGGATTACATTCTTGGAAAGGCTGTCAAACTCGTTTCAGATAATCCTGGTTTGCTGCTAACTCACACAGCTCATTAAACCGTTCGAAATGAATTAGATTTATCTCTTCCGGTAGATTGAATGTTGTCAGTGAATCTGGTAAAGTTATGACAAATAGTTTTGCTCTGTGCAGAACAGAGAGTTCCAACAGGAATAAGGACGAATCTTGTCCCTGGATTTTTCGGGAGGAGATCAGTGAGTATCAAATTGACTCAGTCCCGTTCCTGATCATTGTGACCAAATGTTCAAGGCAACAGATGGCAAAGATAATTGTGCTTGACATTGACAGGTCCATTCCTACTCACTAGAGTCACAATCGCATTACAGATCGCATGAGCGGTGGAGATGATGATCCTTATGGCAACCTGAGAGAGTGTGGCAATTAATCCCACGTTGTTAGTCTCACTCTATACCATAAACCAGTTAGCCAGCGGACTGAGCTAACCCGCTTCCATTTAATGCAAAGCTAAAACGAACAGCTCAGTACATTAACAATTTGTAGTAGTTTACGTCGAATCAGCTGCTACACCTTTCAACACCACCAGCTCTTCTTATACTTAACAGGTTCAGTTGCAGATATTATCCAATTTCTTTCAGATGAACGCTAAATAATTTGTGAGCGTGTCACTTTTGTCTCCCCATCCAGGCAGCCCAGAATCCCTGCCCCTGTTAAATTCGCTCCTTGTGTGTCTGCAATTGGCCTTTGAAATATGCTGGAATCATCTTCTAATTTTTTTCTCTGTCTGAAAAGTAATCTCCAATATCAAAAACTCAGAAAAAAAGTACCTGCTGCAAACATCGTTGTCGTTCCTCGCTGGTTTTAAAGCACTAACCTCTAGTTATACACTCACCTGAACGAGGTAATCTCCCTCTTATTTACCCTTACCAACCTCACATCCGCTGGAAAACCTGCATTAGGACACAACTCAGTCTTTCCTGATTTATGTTGCGTGAATTTTCATCTATTCCACCATCCCATTAAATCCATTCTTTTCTTTTCTCGTGGCTATACCTCCCAGTAAATCTCATTTCCATCGTCTCTAACGATTTTGTATCAAGGGAACTCTGACCATATCCTTCCTAACCAAATTGAACCCCCCAACGCCCGTGTATTTCATCAGTAAATTTCGCCCCGAGAAATAATGCTGGGTCTAATTCAACTCATGAAAACTTACCACAATGCTATGCAATCTCATTACTGGTACAGGAAAGATGAAGGCTATTTCAATTAAAGCAGAATCTGTTGGCTGCAGCAACATTGGGTCAAATCGCAGTCACATAGGTGACTGTTGTTCTCATTTTTATTTCCTCTCAACGTGTGCTGAACTAACACAGTGCGAAATAAATTAATATTGTTAGACATAAGTAAGGGGCATGTTAAATCTGAGGCTATGAGAATAGGGCAGTTTTGATCAACATTGACCAGAGATAGTTCAAATCTCAGGCACATGAGATTGATAGAGAGCGATGCTGAGAGAAATAAACTGTCTTGGCAAATGCCGGTGTTATGAAGTTGTGGGTGTAACGTACTTTTAATGGTGTTGAAATGTCTGGCTAGCACAAGGAGTCCAGAACAAGGCAACAACATCACATTTGATGAAAACAACTAAGAACTGTGTTACATGACTACAAAAATCAAATTTGACTTCGGCCAATCTGTTTAAATTATGTCCCAATCAAGTTTGAATTGTGTATTTTTACAATGTTAAAACGAATGAAACGGTCCGACGTTTTGTGGGACAAATATCGGACATTTGGAACAGTTACCCAGAGCGACAAAGAACAGCAAAGAGGGCAGTTAAAAGACCAACAGATGTAGGATACCAGTAAAATCTCTAAGAGGTGCCTATCTGGAGAAAAAGATTGCACAGTAAAAAAGCATCAACACCGACCTGGAGAAAACATCTCCAGAGGAAGATACAAAGAGAACATTCGACAACGATCTGGTTTTTAAATTTGAAATTTTTTGTAAAAGTTATTGGGACCAGAGTGAGGGAAGGTATTGTAGAGCAGAAGGTTTAGAGAAAGGAGTTGTAGGTTGATTATTCTTTGTCAATAAAAAGCAATAAAGTTGTTATTTTTAACTTTAAGTAGTGAGTTTTGGGTTGGTTCTTTGCCTCTGGAATTTTAACAGAATACAGCACGGGGTGAATCCTTTCTGTTTTGCTGGTTTACATTAGCAGAGGGGGTTTACCCCCTCACGTAACACCAGATTCTGTGGTTGCTTTGTTGTTTTGCTCATTTGTGCATTTTGCCTCAGTAACGATTTTGAAATTGTCCCTACACAAAACATCCGTGCATTTGCACCATTGTACAAAAGGTGCAGTGTGTCTAAGCGACAGGGAATAACATTCGACGCTGATTCAATCTATCTATCCTGATATTGACCCATGGAAACAGCACTGCGCACTCTCCTCGAGTCTGGAAAACGATCCCAACACAGTTAATGTTACATTCCGCTCTCATGGGGCTTTTCATTCCATCGCTTTCAATTCCTCACAGAATCTGTTTCAACAGATTTTGTCACTGAGTCATTTCTTTGTTTGTGTTCAAATCCTGTGAGCAGGGGGTCACAGTTGGAGCGTGCTGAGCCCATAACCCAGAGGGCTGATCATACTCTGTGCACTGTACTCTGCTGTTCATCATTTCACAAACAGCAGGTTGACGTATTTATGCTCTTCAAATTTTCACGCCTGTTTTAGGAAGTAAGATAAACAGTTCCTGGTTCCTGCTTTTGTTGTCCCACAGACCAAGATTGTAAATGCTGGGAACATGCACTGGTC